>NC_091568.1:33905399-33925399 GCF_042767895.1 Penaeus vannamei | reverse complement strand
CCCACTCACCGAGTCTCTTTCTTCGCATGTTCCTTCCCCTCTTTCTGTCTTTCCCTCCGCCCCTCTCCCCTCGTCCTTCATTTATCCCCTCCTTCAGGTGAATCCTCTCCTTCCCTCTCCCCTAAGGCAGCGTGCGTGGCGGCTCTTACATAACCTGCCTGCGAAGTAGGTCACGCCCCCTTCCCCCGCCCCCTGGCCTCCCCTTGTCCCCTCTCTTCTTATCCCCCCTTCCCCCCCCTCCCCTCCTCCTCCTCCGTTCCCCTCTCACATAACACTCTTCACTCTTTCTCTCCTGTCCCTCTTTTCTCTTTCGTTCTTTTGAGCATTTTCTCTGTCGTTCTTTCGTCTCTTTGTTTTTCGTTCTTTCAGCTCATTCTCTTTCGTTCTTTCTATCACCTTTTTCTCTCTTTAGTTCATTCACCCCTCTCTCTCTCTTTAGTTCTTTTACCTCTATCTCTCTCTCTCTCTTTCACCTCTTTCCCCCTCTTTTCCTCTCTCTCTCTCTCTCTCTCTCTCTCTCTCTCTCTCTCTCTCTCTCTCTCTCTCTCTCTCTCTCTCTCTCTCTCTCTCTCTCTCTCTCTCTCTCTTGTTTTCCCCTCACACCCAAACCTGTTTCTCGCCTCTCACCTCCATGCACGGACCTCGTAACCTTGGTATAATGTAAATAAACGGAAAGATAGGAAAGGAGGAACGAGAGAAATAAAAAAACATATTGAGGAATTTGTCTATTTACTTATCTTTTTATCTATATATATATTTATTCGTTATTTATTCACGTCTTCATGAATTAGGTATGTAAATAAACAACGTCTGAAGAGAGAACTGGGATTAAGTGAAATAAAATAAATATATGAATGTGTTAATTTCTATCCTCCCCCTCCCCCCCCCGCCTCCATACCGTTCCTTCCAGCGGACGAATAAGAAAAAAAAGCAAAAAAAACAAGAATTTGGTGGATAAAAATGGGGAAATAAAAGATGAGAAAGGGACGCAAAAAAAGAAGAAAAACAGGATAAAAAGAAAGACAGAAGAGAAAACGGAAAGGAAGAAAGAAAGGAGAAAAAAAGAGAATTCAAAAGAGGTGAGAATAGAAAAGACAAATAAAAAAGGAGGAGACAGACAGAGAGAGGATGAGAGAGACTCCTCAGAGCTGGAAGAACTACCTGACGCCGCCCTTCATCGCTTCTCACCCCCCCCTCTCCCCACCACCCTTACCACCCCCACCAATCTCTCCCCCCCCTTACCACCCCCCACCCACCTCTCTCTCCCCCCTTCCCCTTTCCCTCCTACGCTATCTCCCTCCCTCCCTCCTCCTCTTCCTCCTCCCTCCTCCCTCCTCACACCTCCTCCTCCTTCTCCTCCCTCCTCCTCCTCCTCCCTCCTCTTCCTCCTCCTCCTCCTCCTCCTACTCCCCGAGGATCAATATGCCTCACAGGATCTCCAGAAAACGCACCAAAGACGAAACATCAAAACATCTCCAGAGGAAGGTACTCCTCGGCTCTCAACTGTTTTTTTTTTTTTTTTTTTTTTTTTTTTTTTTTTTTTTTTTTTCTGAGTCGGGGTTTTGGGGGGATGGGGGGAAGGGGTATGAAGTGGGGTGATGGGGGGAGGGGGTGAGGGGGATATGAGTGGGGGTATGGGGAGGGGGGGTCTGAGTAGGGGGGTTTATGGGGAGGGGGGAGGGAGAGGTATGAGTAGGGTTTTGGGGAGTAGGGTTGTGGGAGGAGGGGGAGGGGGTACAGCTGTGAGTGAGTGGGGTTTGGAGAGGTAGGTTTATGGGGAGGGGTGAGTGGGGGGATGTGAGGGGAGGGGGTCCAGTTCTCACTTGGTATTCCCTCCCTCACCCCCTTACCTACCCCCCTCCCTCCCTCTTTATATATCTACCATATACCTAATAAAAAAAACTTGAAAAAAACGATAACAATAAACAAACAAAAACGAAAAAAAAATAAACAAAGGTCATCAAGGTATATGATTTTAATTTCCATTTTTTTATTTAATTTTTCCTTCCCTTTTTTTCCCTCATTACCCGCAGTCCTCAAGGGTTAACCTCAAGGATAACAAAAACAAACTTTCATGCTTGCTTACAAATCCAGGTCAAGTGCAGGGAGAAACGAGGTCAAAACGAGGTCATTTCGAGCTTGAAGACTTTTTTTACTTGGTTAGCTCATTAGGTCACACTCAGGCCTCCTGGTGCACTTTCTTAGACGAATGAATGAATAAAGTTGTGAATACTTAATAACTAGTTCTTTGTTTTTCGATTCGGAGATTAATAGTAATAACAATAATAATATTGATAATAATAATAATAGAAATAATAATAGCAATAGCAATAACAATAACAAAACAACAACAACAACAATAATAATAATAATAATAATAACAACAATAATAATAATTACAATAATGATAATAATAACAATAATAAAAATAATAACAAATGACAAAAACAACAACAATAAAAATACCACGAACACCATTAAGCAAAACAATCCTACAAACACTGACTCCAACCATAAAAAACAGCACTATCTAAAACCCTCCCCTTACCCCCCCCCCCCCCCGCCCCCCTCCACCAAGCCACAGGTCAGCCAAGTCATCGGGAACTGCCTCCGTTTAGCACAGGGTTGGCGTGATACATGACGGCCATCTGGTACTACCGCTTCGATGCCCCTTCCCCCTTCCTCCCCTTCCCCCTTCCTCCTTCCTCCCTTCCCCCTTCCCCCTTCCTCCCCTTCCCCCTTCCTCCCCGTTCCCCTTCCTCCCCTTCCCTTTCCTCCCCTTCCCCCTTTCTCCTCCCACTCTCCTCAGCTAACCCATTCCCCTTCCTCCATTCACTCTCCTGATTTATGATTTATTCTCCATTCACTCTTTCCTTATTTAACCCTTTCTCCCTTCCTCCATTCACTCTTACCTTATTTTGCCCTTTCTCCCTTCCTCCTCCCACTCTCTCCTTATTTAACCCTTTCTCCCTTCCTCCATTCACTCTTTCCTTATTTAACCCTTTCTCCCTTCTTCCATTCACTCTTTCCTTATTTAACCCTTTCTCCCTTCCCCCATTCCCTCTCCTTATTTAACCCTTTCTCCCTTCCTCCATTCACTCTCGCCTTACTTTCCCCATTCCCCCTTCCACCTCCCACTCTTTCCTTATTTTCCCCTTTCCCCTGCATTCACTCACTCTCCTCATTCCCCCCTTCATCACTTCTTTTCACCCTCCTATACTTCTATCCCTTTTTACTACCTTCTCTCTCCCTTTCTCTATTTTCATCACCATAACTCTCTCTCTCTCTCTCTCTCTCTCTCTCCTTTTTGTACTTTTTTACTACCTTCTCTCTCCCTTTCTCTATTTTCATCACCATAACTCTCTCTCTCTCTCTCTCTCTCTCTCTCTCTCTCTCTCTCTCTCTCTCTCTCTCTCTCTCTCTCTCTCTCTCCCCTTCTTCTCCTCCTGAGATTTCGCGTGCCGTGATCCCATGAGCAGTGGCGCGAATTCCAGTCCCGGATCGACTAACCCAACGCCGCGGCCTGACAACTGTGTTTACCTTAGTTATAACGACCTCCGCTAATCCGGCCACCTCGATAAACCGGCTCCCACCGCTCGTCCGGCGGTCTAAACCCACCCAGGTCCGGCCGGCAGCCTCGTTTGAAACCGCCCGGCGACCTTCGTGAAAATTATCAAAGGCGGAGTGGCTTTTTTTTCTAATTTGTTATTTATTTTCTCCTTCTTTTAGTGCCTTGAGGTACGAGGGTGAAAGAAAGAGAGAGAGAGAGAGAGAGAGAGAGAGAGAGAGAGAGTGAAGGTCAAACTAGCAAAAAGAAGAAAAAGGAGAATGAAGAAAAAATGATAGAAGAAAAATATATTCATACGCAAACAGACATAAACATATTAACACCCACATGCAGACATGAGTGCGTGGGTGTTAGTATATATATATATATATATATATATATATATATATATATATATATATATATATATATATATATAGAGAGAGAGAGAGAGAGAGAGAGAGAGGAGAGAGAGAGAGAGAGAGAGAGAGAGAGAGAGAGAGAGAGAGAGAGAGAGAGAGAGAGAGAGAGAGAGAGCCGATACAGCTAAAAGACTGATTTATTCCTCGAATAGAAAAAAAGAGGGAGAGACAGACAAAACACAGAGAGCGAGCGTGAGTTTGCGTCTGCTTTCGCGGGCGTGCGTGCGTGCGTGCGACGGGCGGAGGGGACGCCGACGGACGCCCACGGGATATCGGAGGGCGCGCCGTACCCTCCCCGCCTTCCGTGGCGTGCGTGGGGGTTCCGGCGCCTCCCCCCCCCCTCCCCCCGCCATCTGGGCTCCGCGCCGCCGCCTGGATTTTGCTTTCCGTTTTTAGAACACCTCGCGCCATTTCGCATGACAGATCCGCGATTCGCGTGCCGCCCGCTCGTACGAACGCTGGCACTCGGTGTATGCGGTGTCAGCGAGCGGGCGGGGCGGGGGTG
This sequence comes from Penaeus vannamei, assembly GCF_042767895.1. Taxonomy (NCBI): domain Eukaryota; kingdom Metazoa; phylum Arthropoda; class Malacostraca; order Decapoda; family Penaeidae; genus Penaeus; species Penaeus vannamei. Next base: position 33,920,925 of record NC_091568.1, on the reverse strand, counting down.
GGGAGAGGGGGGCGCATGGTTAGGGGTTGGGGTAGGGTGGGGTACGGGCTTGGCGAGGGGGGGAAGGGGGGAGCATGGTTAGGGGTTGGGGTAGGGTGGGGTACGTGCCTGGCGAGGGGGAGAGGGAGGGAGGGGGGGGAAGGAGATTGGAGTTTACCGGGGCACGGGGCGGGGGTGGGTGGGAGGGGGGCGCTAGGTTAGGGGTTGAGGTAGAGTAGGGTCCGTGCTTGGCGAGGGGGAGAGGGGGGCGTGGGGGGGAGGGAGAATGGAGTTTACCGAGGCAATGTTTTCGGTGCAGCTCAGCATGTTTTTGTTTTAAATAACAATATGGAATAAAACAAAGCCAGAATTTCAAAAAATAATAACAGTCATAACATAAAAACATAAACAAACAGCAATTAATAAATGTAACCGCCTTAGACTCAAACCCTTTTCTCTCCCTGGAACCAAAAATAATTCAAAGACAGCCATATGTTACGTAAGACATAATTCACCCCCATATTATTTAGTAAAAGAAACAAAACAAAAAATATATAACGAGGTAACTCTCCGAATCCAAAATTTCACTATCGAAAAATCCACTTTCTCAATGGCATTTATCACTATTGTACTTCCCGAAGACTCCTAAATTTACCTCGAATATATCCTTCCACCGGGAAAGTAAATAAAAAATATATCCTTTAAAGAAAAATCGGTTTGAAGAAATCAAAACATTACACTTTTTCCCCCGCAAAAGGTCACAAACTCACATGATTTTCACATTCTGCCTGACATTCACATTCCTCTAGTGCTGAAACCCGTATTTCCCCTCGACTCTCACTTTCTCCCGTTGGTGAATCGATCCTTTAAAAAAAACCGCTACACATTCCTTGGAATTACACATTCACTCTCCCTTTCGGTTTTACAGGACGTTAGTACGTTTAAATATTCGTTCCGGGAGGTCATGTTCGGTTGTTGAATTTCTCTCTCTCTCTTCCCTTCCACTCATTCTTCCTCCTTCCCCTTTCTCTTCCTCTCACTTCCCTCCTTCCATCTCCCAAGGAAGCCGCCATGACCTTCCCCTTAGAGCCCCCCCCCCCATGGCCCTGCCCTTAGAGCCCCCTTCCCCCTTGGCCCTCCCCTTAGAGCCCCCACTCCCCCCGGACCTCCCCCATGGCCCAGGTGCCTCACGCTTTCGGCACAGCTACCTCAAGACAACGAGGGGGAGGCTGACGTCACACTCCTGCGTCCACGCTTTATTTAATCTATACTGCAGTGACGTCACCGCCTCTGTTTCTGTCCGGCTAATCCATACTGCAATGACGTCACTCCGCTTAGTCTCCGCCTCCCCTCCTCTCTCTCTCTCTCTCTCTCCCTCTCTCTCTCTCTCTCTATCTATCTATCTCTATCTTTTTCTTTCAATGTTCCTCTCTCTCTCTCTCTCTCTCTCTCTCTCTCTCTCTCTCTCTCTCTCTCTCTCTCTTTCTCTCTCTCTCTCTCTCTCTCTCTCTTCTTTCCCACGGTGCCCCCCCCTCTCTCTCTTTCAATCTCTCTCTTTTTCTAAATTATCTCGCACTTACTAATTCTCCCTCCTCCTCCTCCACCTCCCCCCACCCTTCCTTCTTCTCTAACTGTATGCAAGAGTATTACCTCATCGCTCACTCGCTGATGACGTCACCGAACCAAACAAGACACGCAATCGCCTATGGGAACCGGAGCCCTTGCATCTTGGACTGCGAAGGGCAAGAACCCGTGTCTCCGTCTCGACCTTTTGCTTCTCTCTCTCTCTGTCTCTGTCTCTGTCTCAGTCTCAGTCTCAGTCTCAGTCTCAGTCTCAGTCTCAGTCTCTGTCTCTGTCTCTCTCTCTCTCTCTCTCTCTCTCTCTCTCTCTCTCTCTCTCTCTCTCTCTCTCTCTCTCTCTCTCTCTCTCTCTCTCTCTCCCTCTGTCTGTCTGTCTGTCTCTGTTTCTCTTTCCGTGTGTGTGTGTGTGTGTGTGTGTGTGTGTGTGTGTGTGTGTGTGTGTGTGTGTGTGTGTGTGTGTGTGTGTGTGTGTGTGTGTGTGTGTGTGTGTGTGTGTGTGTGTGTGTGTGTGTGTGTGTGTGTGAATGTTTATGCATATGTGTTTTTTCTTGGATGTGTGTGTGTGCGTGGGGGTGTGTGTATGCGTATGCATGTGTGTCAGAGAGGGAGGTACGTACGAGAACCTGCTTGTGCATGTGTCTGCCAACCCCTCAACACATTTCAAATTCCCTTCCCCTTTCTCACACGCCCACACACACGCCCCAACTATTGACCAAGAGAATCATCAGGAAGTACTTCAGCAATAATTCACTGCCACTCCCTTTCCCTCTCCCCCCCCCACCCTCTGCCCTCCCCCTTTCCCGACTCCTCTTCAATCCCCTCTCCCCATTCCCAAGATTCCCTACACCCCCTCATACCGGTTCCTCATCCCCCCCCCTACCCTGGCACCCCGTCTCCCCCAGCTAAGACGTCGAAAGAGACGGATAGGGCAGAGATTAAGAGTAAAAGAGACTCAACATCCACACACACACACACACACACACACACACACACACACACACACACACACAGACAATACACTTACACCATCTCCATCAACCATAACCCTACCCACAGCCGAAACCCATTACCCCCTCCCTCCCCCGCCCCCTCCTCTACCAGTCAACATATCCCCCTCCCCCTGACTCCCCCCCCCCTTTACCTCCCTTCCTCCCCCCTCCCAGACGAAGATTCCACCAACTCCCTGATACTCTTCTTGACCTTTCTCAGCCGAGATCTCACGTCACAGCTGACCTTATCCACGCGGCAAGGGTGTCCGTTACAATGACGTACTACAGGAAGGTGCCGTGACGTCACTGTTGCTGTTGTTTTGTCTTTGTTGTTGTCGTTTTTTTGGATGATGGGAGCAACAAATGAAATTTGTGAGATAAATTCATCACGTTATGGAAGAACAAAAAGCAATGAGAAAATAATAGTAACTACATGAAAAAAATACAAAAATGGAGAGAGAGAGAGAGAGAGAGAGAGAGAGAGAGAGAGAGAGAGAGAGAGAGAGAGAGAGAGAGAGAGAGAGAGAGAGAGAGAGAGAGAGGGAGATAGAGAGAAAAGAATAGAGCAAAGAAATGCTTTTCTCCCCACAACCTTTCTCGTATTCGACGCATTAATATTCAGGCTACCTTAGCTATGTATAGCCTGGATGAGTTTTGGAAGGTTGCTAGGTGTGGCTACGGATTCGGGGAGGTGGAGAAGGGGGATAAAAGAGGAGAAAGGGTGGGAAGGGGAGAAAGGAGAAGGGGGAAGGGGAGAAAGAGGAGAAAGAGGGGAAAGGGGGAAGAAGGAGAAGGGGGAAGGGGAGAAAGAGAAGAAAGAGGGGAAAGGGGGAAGAAGGAGAAGGAGAAGAGAGAGGAAGGGTTAAAGAGTAGAAGGGGGAGAAAGAGGAGAAAGGGGGGGAAAGGGGAGAGGGGAGAAGGGGGTGAAAGAGTAGGAAGGAGGAGAAATGGGTGAAGAAGGAGAAGGGGGAGGAAGGGAGGAATATGCGTTTGGAATTAAAATGGATAAAAGGAGAAAGGGAGAGGTAGGGAGGTAAGGGAGCAACATGAAGGGAAGGGAAGGGGAGGAGGGGTAGGTGAGAGAGGCAACGAGACCAAAGGGAGGAGAACGGGAGAGGTGAAGAGGAAAAAGGAGACAAAATAAGAAGAAAGGAGTGAAAGAGGGAGGATGGGGAAGCGGCGAGAATTAGGGGAAGGGGGAGAATGAACAAGAGAGGGGGGAGGGGCGTTCACAAAGACGCTTCCCGCTGCAGCAAAAGCTGGTACTCAAGTGACCCAGATGCCGAAAGTCCCCTCGGAACGCCGCTGTGTTCACTTGCCGGCAAAATAAGGGCTTTCTGTGACGTTGCAGTGCCGGTTGGATTACATTGCCTTGGCACGTCATGCTTTTTGTGGCACTGGCATTCCTTATAACATAATTGCATTCGCTCCGTGACTCATCATCAAGTAGACTGGCAGAGTTAAGTACCACACACACCTGTTTCTCTCCTGCGTGTGTACGTGTGTGTGTGTGTGTGTGTGTGTGTGTGTGTGTGTGTGTGTGTGTGTGTGTGTGTGTGTGTGTGTGTGTGTGTGTGTGTGTGTGTGTGTGTGTGTGTGTTTGTGTGTGTGTGTGTGTGTGTTTATGTATGAGTATATGTGTGTACAGAAAGGTATTTACAAGTGTCTGAGTGAGGGCTGGTTTGTGTTTCCGTGTGAGTGTATCTGTACGAGTGTACGTATGAAGAGCCAACTGACCGTCCCTTGTTCTCAGGCCGCACATACACAGGGGACAAGTGTAAGTTCTCGCCCTCGCCCTCACCCTCGCCCTCGCCCTCACCCTGAAGCAGAACAATAAACAAGAGGAAGCACATCCTCCTGCGGCAGAATTGGGCCCAACACAAGCCCAGCTGGCCAAGAACTAAATATATATACCCGAGCTGAACGGGTACGAAAAATGACAAGTCGCGCTTCCCGGGTGCATGAGAGGGGCGGGGGGAGCGGCCACGGGGGAAAGGGGAGAGGGGGAGAGGAGAGAGAGAGAGAGAGAGGGGAGGGGGGAAAGAGAGAGGGGAGAGGAGAGAGAGAGAGGGGATGGGGGGAAAGGAGAGAGAGGAGGGGGGAAGGAGAGAGAGAGAGAAGTGGGGGGAGGGGACGGCCGCCCTTGCGGAGAGCTTCCAACTACGCCCAAGCTTATGTTGTGTGCGGTCAGCTGACTGCGAGGCCGCACCTCAGCAACCCCGAACCAGAGATGCAAATGAAAAGGGAAAAAAAGAAAAAAAAAAACATGAAGTGTCAACCGTCTTCCGGGAACGGCATGTGCTTGCTCCTCTCTCCTGGCCATATATGAGGCCTCATGTGAGACTCACGAAAGCGCGTTAGATATTTGAGAATGCGGAGAGGGGTGATGACAGCCATGACAGGGCCTGACACGCGCTGACTATTAATGGCGGTGTCATGACTATCACGAGCCCGAAGGGTCATTTTCTTGGAAATGTTTACTCGATGTCAAGTTCGCGTATTTCAACTTCCTCCTCGACGTGTTTTTGATTTGCTTCTCTTCTTGCTCTTCCTTCCCCTGTTCATCATGTTCCGTTTTACCTTTCTCTTCGTATCTTGTCCCTATTCCCCGGTACGTCTTCGCATCCTCCCTTTTTCGCCTGTGTCTTATCTCTCGCCTTCTCCCTCGCCCCCTCTTTCTCCCCGTCCACCCCCATTCCTCTTCCCTGCACTCCTGCCTACTTCGCCCTCCGCATTCCCGCCGGCACTTGAGCACGGCGAGCGGCCCGCATCGTGGCACTGTGCCGTTAACCTGGTCCTAATGGGCGACATTGACCTCATTGAGCCTGCGTGCCTCCTCCTGACCCACTACCACACTTGTCTCCCTCGCGCCCTAAGTGAAACGGCCATGACGAGGCAGGCACTCCGGCTGGCACTCAGGGGGAGGGGGAGGGGCCTGGAGCCTCGACCTATGGGGTGGCGACATGCTGGCACCTGGCCGAGGAGTGAGTCGCAAGGTGGTGCTGTGTTGGCACCGGAGGTTACCTTGGGCGTGCCTCCCAGGTGAGTTGGCACGGCTGACACGCGCGGTGGAGCGACGGCGGCGGCGGCGGCTTATAGACAAACAGGGCTGATACCTAAAGGGGGGAAGGGAGGGGGCGTAACGAATATGGTAAGATAGGTCGTCGACTACGCAGCGGAGAGGACTGGGGGCTCTCGCGGCGCCCGTGGCGTCGTCGTGAAATCAGATCCGACTCCTCCACTCGCGCCCCGTCCCCGTCGCACTCCCGCCTCGAAGACCAGCTCTGGAACAGCGCTGTCCTCCGTCAGCCGAGCCGCCAGGCCATCGGAAAAGCCGGAAAAAATAAACGGCAACAAGACACGCACGATATGCCCAGTGACATACCGCACTTTTTCGACAAGGACAACTCATCTACGACACGCACACACCCGCGAGGCGTGCATGCCCTAATTCTAAATGGACCTCAAGCGTATCATTTCGCTCCTCCTGCAATCGATGACACAGAGCGCCTCCGTTTGATCGCAATCGCGGCCCACTCGAGCAAGTCACTCTGCCTCCGCACGCGATCCCTATCTCGGACTCCGCACGCAGAAACAGTACGTGATTCACTGCCGGACGTCCTCAAACATCGGCTGACTCACTGCTATGCGGCCTGTTACACACATGGACACCGTGGCATAACACGAGGCGAAAGGGTGTCACAATAGACGCGTGCCAGGCGTAGCAAAGAAGGATAATTCGGCGCCGCACACGCCATTCGATCATGTGCCACATCGCGCCACAGATGAGGAAAATTTGGCCGTGACACTCGCCCCAAAGCCTCCCCTCCGCCGTCACCTGGGGGGGGGCAAGGGGGAGGAGAGGAGGGAGGGAGATATTCTGGCAGGTGGGCATCACGTGCCAGAGGGTACGCCACCGTCGCCAGGTGAGGAAACAGCCGCGACGCCGTGTTCGCCGCACCTGTAATGCCGCGCTCCCTTAAGAGGCCAAAATTACCGGCCAGGTGACAGTCCTTCGGGCCATACGTCACGCCTCGAGGACGCTCGCGAAACCCGCTCCCGCCGCGCCATCGCCGGGCCCGCGACCAGCCCTTCGGAGAGGCAGCGAAGTACGCAAAGAGGACCCGAGTGCGTGCTGCGGCGAGGGAGCACGGGGGGACATGACGCGATCGCCAGCGAGGAGGAAAGGCCGTTGCAAAATGAGATATCGGCGAGTCACGGTTCCTCCGCTGCCGCTCGTCACGGGCGGGGGGGAGGGGGGGGGGGGAGCAGGCGCTGGGATAGTCGCCGTTCCTTCCTCTCGCGCTTTTCCTGCTGCAGGGCGCTCTCGCTCTCTCTCTCAATAAATCACATTATTGAACCTAGTTCAATAATGTAGAGAGATAGAGTAGAAAAAGAAAGAGGGAGGGAAGGAGGGAGAGGGAGAGAGAGAGAGAGAGGGGAGAGAGAGAGAGAGAGGAGAGAGAGGTGGAGAGAGGAGAGAGAGAATGAGAGAGAAAGAGAGAGATAGAGAGAGAGAGAGAGAGAGAGAGAGAATGAGAGAGAGAGACAGATGAAAATAAGAGAAAGAGAAAGATAACGAGAAAAAGAGAAAGAGACCGCGAAAGAGCGACGGAGCGCCAGGGCGACGACGGCAGCGGCAGCGGCACCACCCCGGCGTGGAAAAGTTACCTTGCGTCACCCTCCGCTGCTCTATTGCCAAGCTATGCAACCTTGGGCAGCCCGCCGTGTTGCAGGCCGTTGATCTCTCCGCGCTGATGCACCTCCTGGCAGCACACCAACACCTTAGCGTCAAACAATGTAACATCCAGATCACGGCTCCCCCACGCCCGCACGCCCATCAGGGGATTGATAGGGCTGCTGACGAGGGAGCGGGGAAGGTGTGAACGCGCGCCCGCAGTGGTGACTCTCTCTTGCTCCGTTTCTGTCTCTCTCTCTCTCTCTTTCTATTTCTCTCCTTTTTTCGCTCTCCCTCTCGTTCTCGCTTTCCTTCTTCTTATCCCTCTCCTTCCTCTCATTTTTCCTCTTCTTCCGTTTTTTTTCCGTAAAATACGTCGTAGCATTAGACAATTTATTGAAGAACCAACTTGACGCCCCCCAAAAAGAAAAAGAAAAGAAAAGGAAAAAAAAAACATTGGCTTTCCATCAAGCTTCGGGTACATTTTTTTCTCCACCCCCGGAACCCGCATAAAAAGCACCCCCCCTCCCCCTCCCCCACCCCTCCCACCCCCACCCACCCCGGTCGATAAATAAATACGGCAGAGAAAGAGAACCCGGGAGGAGACCGGCGCCACATCCCACACCACAACATACAGCATGAAGTGAATAACCCCGAGCCTCGAGTCTCTAGGAATATGATGTGCTGGCAACATAGGCAGGGGGAGGGTGGGGTGGGGGTGGGAGGATGAGGGGAGGAGGGAGGTTGTTAGGGGTGGGGAGGGTGCGCTGTAATGGCGTGAAGAGTACGCCTTTCGTAAGAGAAAAAAAAAAAACAATGGAGTTGGGCCATAATAGACGAATTAACGATAATCTACTTGTAGAAAACGAAAGAATGATCAAGTAAATAGCAAAAACAATAGTAATAATAATAACAACGATAATGATACTTATAGTAATAATGATATCAATTATAATAATAATAACAACAACAACAACAATAATAATAATAATAATGATGATGATGATGATAATAATAACAATTATTATTATAATAACATTAATATTAAACGTATTTCTAATAATGGCCATAGTAATAATCATTATCATTATCATTATTGTTATTATCATTAACCTCAACATCAGTAACCTCAATATCAGTATTGGTATCAATAACAATCTTTATATTCATATCAATATTATCATTATTATTATTGTTACTACTATTATCACCATCACTATCATTATTATCATCATCTTCATGATTATCATTATGATCATCATTATTGCTACTATCATCATCATCATCATCATTATCATTATTGCTACTATCATCATTATCGCCATCATTATTATCATCATGATCATTATCACCACCCTCAATATAATTATCACTAATAATCTGAATAAATCAAACTTAATTTCCTGCGTTTGCACCTTGTGATGAAAGCAATCAGTCGTTCGCATACGTGAAGGTATTTCTGCAATTAACAAATCCTAAGAAAAACTTTTATCTCATTATTTACCGAACGAGGATTTACACCTTCATTGGATTAAGATTACTTCCTCTTTTTAAATAAGAATATTGTTTTCAAATTGAGTAAGATTGTAGAAAAAAATAATATTCATAAAAACGCAAAATATTAATTCTGTTCTTATAAAATAAGTCGCATTTTATTTGAACTGAAGTAAAAAAACATTGGATTAAGATTACTTCCTCTCTTTAAATAAGAAAATTGTTTTCAAATTGAGTAAGAATGTAGAAAAAATATATTCCTAAAAAACGAAATATATTAATTCTGTTCTAATAAAATAAGTTGCGTTTTCCTGGAGCTGAAGTAAAAAAGTAACTTTTCAGAAAACAATTTTTTTTGTTGTTGATATAACATCTCATAACATTTTCTAACATCGTATTTTAAAAGACTCTTGTATTAGTGACTTCTTCCTGAGTCAATTTTTTAAACTTAGAAAACATGATGCGTCTTGAGCCCAAGTATCACAGTTACGTATTTAACCCTAAAACAAACCCCCAGAAAACGTTATAATTTTTCGTAAACGCCAATACACCTAAATCTCTCCAGCATTTCAATTTGCCGAGAATATCTTCCATTGGAATCCCGGGAAAAAAGAGTATATTTTTTTCTCCCTCTCTTTTTCTTCTTTTTTTCCCCCTCTCTCCTTCTTTCCCCTTTTTTTATTACCAATGAGAGTTACCTGCGAGACACGAGGCTGTATCCTGCTGTCGCCAGGCTAGACGGGAGCCAAAACAACCTTTGTTCACAGCTTACAACAATAACACACAAAAACACGAGCGCATCACATGGCGTGCGACGTGGATACTTGCCATAGATGGAATAATTAAGAAAGAGAATGAATAGTAAATAAATATATGGCTTTACATACCTGGAGACCTTTATCTTAGGCGTCAACAAAATGGCAGACAGTTAAGAGTTAACTTATCCTGTCAGAAGAGACGCACTTTACCTCCAAGCGCCAGAATCCATAACCGCATTTTTTACAAGTTAGAAACAAAAGGGAAAAAATAAAAGAAAGAAGAAAAAAACGGGGGGAAAAAAGACAGAGAAAGAAACAGATAACAATTTACAAGTCACTCTTCACTATGTCCGATTTTCCTCTTTATTTCCAGCTCCCTTCAGGGCAAGTCACCGCCAAAGACTGTGGTCGCCAACTGTCCGCGGCGCAAGGAAGTTCAGGCGAATATTCAAGCCCTGTTTAGCGGTGAAGGAAAATCCAATATATACCAGCGACGCGAAAAAGCGAAAATCACGACTGGATATGAATAAAACGTGACTTCGGCGCGTCATCCAGTCATGTCCATAATGTACTTACTGCGGGCGTGTGTCATAGGACGATCGCATGCAGAATATTCATAATCTCATTAAGGAAAGTTCTTCCAAAAATACTCGCCGTTGTCATATGATTTCATAAAGTTTATATTCAAAGTTTTCCTCTAAATTGCTAGGACAAAACGCGAAATAATTTGAGAAATTGATAACATCCCATAATAACGGGAAAAATCTTACATAAAATCATCAAGAAACACTAACCTATAAACGCTATCCCTATCATGTTTCGCGAAATAACTTCTAAAAAGCTTATCAGTATCTATGATGTGTTATCATTGCAATATCAAATAAGAAAAAATATTATCCACTATTATCTAAAGAAAAAAAAATACGAATGATATTTAATAAGTTATTGTACATAAACAAATGGTTCTTTCGTCATTTTGACAAAGCAAAAATATCTTCAGATTGAATTCAAATTTAGCACATTTTATAACTTACAAATTAAATCAAACGAGGAAAAGTATATCCTTAAGGAAAGAATTATGAAAAAATAACGAACATTTTCAAAGAATTCTTCAGTTAGTGGTATTCGCTAATCCATTTTCTCTCGCTGTTTATGCTACCATTTTCTGTAAGACTCGCAACGGTTTACAGGGGTAACTGCTGTAGATTTGCGGGTGTCTATTATACTATTAAGAAAACTTATTATTTTGATTATAGGTTCGTAATTACTATCGCCTGTAAACTGAGTTATTGGGTAAACTACGAGCAAGAAGATAAAAATATTACATTGACTGAACTTTGAAAAGAATCCGTAGTAAAAACAGAAATATAAAGGGAATAGTCAATTATCTGAGTTTTTTTGAACAAGCGAATGTCAAACAATTTTCAAAAGCATTCTCTTGAGGCCATGATATAAAAAGATATATAATGTAATGAATTATCAAAATATGATGACGACTTGATGAATTTACCCGAATTCTTACGTTAGGGATACTCAATTGAATCCATTTTCTATCACTTCTTACGATGCCATTTTCTGTTAGACTCGCAAAGTTACACAAGGGTGACTGCTGTAGCCGTACACAAAGAGTAATATACTCAGTCAAACCCATTTTCTATCACTTCTTACGGTGCCATTTTCTGTTAAACGCAACTATACAGGGGTGACTGCTGTAGGCTCACACAAGAAGTGATATAATATCAAGAAAACTTATGATAATGGTTTTAAGTATGGTCTTACTTTATTACTTTATTGGTAATAATAAATATTGTCATCAATCTAACTTCGAAAAGATACGAAATATAAAGGCTGATGATTATGAGCCGAATTTAATTGGATTTAATGTGCAGGCAAAAATTATCTGAATATGAGCATTCTCTTAGGAACATGAAGTCAAATGAAACATAATTTCTTAATTTACAAAGACATAATTCATGGAAACCGGTAATAACCAGCATCATCAGTTTCCTCGATACATCACCACAGCAAACTAATCACATAAAACACACACAAAACAAAACAAACAAGAAAAAATAAGAAAACCACATCCACCCCTTCCAAGTCACCTTCTCCCCGCGTTCAGAAGTTCATACCACCGCCACGACCAAACAACAACCATCTCTCGGTACATTACCTTTGCAGGAGTCGTGGTGGTGGTCAAGCACTTCCTTCTTGACTTTGATGTGACCGAGGAGACCGGGCAGGGTTTGTGCCGGCGACTGGTTGGTGACCGGACTGCTCATCGGTCGGTCGAAGGGAGAAGACAGGAGTCCTGGGGGGAAAGAACGAGTTGCACTATGAGTGTCACGTGGAATAGGGAGTTCGTGCATATACTTTCTGTTCTTATGACAAACATGTATAACTTTTAAGAATCTGATATTCAGCTCTGACTTTGGGTGGAAAGAATGAGTTGCACTATGAATATCACGTGGAATATGGATTACGTGCATATACTTTCTGTTCTTATGACAAACATGTATAACTTTTAAGAATCTGATATTCAGCTCTCTGACTTTGGGTGGAAAGAATGAATTCAAGAATGAGAATTAAATGTAATGCAATGGCATGGAGCTCCTGTTCTTTTTCTGTTTCCTACAGTAGATATATATTTTTAAGCAGTCGTACATATACTTAGCTAATTATGGATAGAAAGAATGAATTGAAGAGTTAGAATCAAACGTGATATACTGACACACACTTCCTTGATTTGTTTTCTGGTCCTACAATAAAAATATGAATTTAAGAAAATGCTCTTCATTCAGCTAATTTATAATAAGCAAAGTATACATTACATAATTCCTTTACTTTGTCAGAATATCACATTTGAATTTCTATAATGCTATCATAATTTTTAAAAATGACTATGGCTTTATTTCATTTCTTAGAAAATCTATAATGAAAAATATAGCAATTTTGGGTTAGCATTAATTCACTGTCATGAAGAAATTATTTCCAAAGAATCAGCTTGCCTCATTTCAAAAGTGTAAACATGATCCTGTCTAGTAAATATGTACTCCCAATTAATCTAAGCTCCCTGTAAAGATGGATTATTTTAATGTCTGTAATAGCTTATCTTGTTAAACAACCAGAAACTTTTTGCCCATTGACTCAAAAAAATAACTATACATTCCATAAATTTACACCCATATGCAGCACCTTTACCATCAGCTCTAACTGTATGTACATTATGTTGTGTGACATATTGACAAACACTGAATAAAATGCTACTTCTGTACATTATACATTATGGGTGATATACCAAGCCAATAAGAGCATATATATACACATTCATCATTATTTCCAGCATATCTGATTATATTACAGGGTACAGCAGGCACATTTTACTGACAGAGGGACAATATCTATTTGCAAAATCACACTGAAGTTGGAAAGGCATGCTCATCTTGGCAATTATCACTTACATGGTAACAATGAAAAAAAAACGGGTAAAATCATGAAGAGCAATGAAAATCTTTACATGTTATGGTCATTAAAAAAGGGAATTCTAGCTTCCACTACTTTCTTTATATCAGCCATAAAAAAAATGATGAAATAGTGATATTTCCTCGGGATTTCTATCTTACAGCCAAAGCTACCATAAAGAGAGGCTGGTAATTACTTTTGATGTGATTCTGTAAAATGCATCAAGCTTATGTCCATGTGTAGGGTTTCTACCAAGATTTACATGAAACTAAGAAAGAAAAAAATTCATACCCAAGTCCTCCCAAAATGCCCAATGAGAGATCGGCCACGCTTCTTGAAATAAGAGATGGATTTCATGACATCAGAAATTGGACAACACAAAGTAATACAGAACATAAATAACAAGTCATATGAAATGAATGAAAGAAAAAGAAATGACCCTCTTCATCTTTTCAACCTCTTTAGCCTAGTAGTGAAGAAGCCATCTTATCAGTTACATGGATCTGTATGCAATTGTTGAGTGTACTTATCAGTACCTTCCATAGAGGAGCAATAGAGTCTAAAGACCTTTGACATGTGCAAGGGAATAAGTCCATTCATACTAGAGTTCATGAATCATTAATGAAATCAAGGTAAATAGAGTAGGTTTCATCATCTTCCTAAGAGGACAAGAGGAGGGGAAAAATGATCTGAAGGACTATATACCCCGAGATTGAGAAACTAGACCCAATAGGCTAGAAGATTATTTTTGCGTACCATGAAAATACACAATAAAGGGTTATCTACCGTGACAGACAATGTTAATATCAATGTTGATTCATGGACGGTACCTCAAAACATCTCATAAAGGAGTAAAACAGAAAAGAAAACTCACCTGCTAGCAAGGGATTAGCGGCTGCCACGGAATTTTCTCTTTTGATGTGGCGAGCATCTATCAATCCATTAGCTGAGCAGTTGTTCTGCAAGGCATTCTGGAGCAGAGAGGTGCTGGAGCATCCATTTCCGACTCCGTTTGTCTCAGAGTCATTGAGCAAACTAGCAAAGGATTGGTTGCCATTTGTGTTGTGAAGATTGTTATTACTATTGGAAGAGGCCATTGGATTGTTGATGAGCTGGGAGATGAGGTGATTGTGATTGTGGTTGGGGCCAGAGAGAGGCGACGAGCGGAGGACTGAATTCAGGGTGCTGGTGCTGGACACTGCCTCCAGGGTGCTGGTTGACATGGGTTCCTCGTCGCTCTGCAAGATCATGGGGTCATTGGGGTATCTTAGTGAGATATACAGAGATGAGTCATACTGTAATACTGGTGTTGGCTTTAGGAACTAACTTTAGGATTTATTACTGTCTTCTACATCATGTGAGATGTCTATAATTAAAACAAGGTTATTGATACCGTGAGCTTTAAAAACATTTCTATAAATACATATTTTTTTTTAAATCAAACTGGTCTGATAATTTATACATCATTTTTTCTCACTCTTTCTCTCTCTCTCTCTCTCTCTACTTACACTTCCCAGCTGCTCCAACTCCTGTTTTATTTGTATCAAATGAAGATCTGAGGGCGTCTTGGCCGAATCTGTGGGCGTGGCGGGGATGGCGTCCTCCCGCCCGCACCGCCCTCGCATTCTCTCGTTTCCGACAGGATTCCCCGACAGGAACGAGTCATCGACCTGCGGGATCTGATGCCATTAGTATAGAGGAAGTAAGGAAGGAGAAAAAAGGTTTATCTATAAATAAACCTATATACAGACGAGAAAAAAGAAGGTGTCATTGGTGTGTTTCCATGAAATCTTTAGAAATTAGAAATGCGTGTCATTTTCATAAATGTAAAAACAGTGATTGACGCGTATCATTCACACCCTTTCCTTACTGAACTTATTTGCACATTTATCGTTTAACTCTGCCCAGCAGAAAGAGAACATGATTAAGGCAATGAGGTTGTACATGAGATTTCGTTGTATCTAACTTTAGGAATAAAATCATCCATATTAATTTACACAATCATTTGTTTGTTTTAAAAATAGTATACACCAGTACATAACAACTGACTTTCGCTTTCTAAAAAATACCTCAAAGCACAAATGCAAACCAGAAGACAACCCCCTCCATTACCACATTAAAAGAACCCCCTCCCCCCCAACAAACAAACAAACAAACACCCCTTGAAACCCCACCAAGACTCACCTCAGCAAAAATATTATCCAACTCAATGGTAGGATCAGAGATGCTTGTGAAGATCTCATCATCCTCTGTCATTTCGCCGACGAGCCCCTTGAGGTCCGCCTGTGAGAGTTCGGCCAAGTCCCCGCATTCAGGGGCTGAGGACGGGTGGGACGAGGCGAGACCTCCGATGACCCCCATTCCCATTGGGGTCATTTGGTCATTGTTGTGTCCCCCTGGGGTGGCGCTGTTGTCTGCAGCGTTTCCTCCACCAGGATCCTATAGGGGGTAGAGGCAGAATTACGTTCGCTGTATTATCAGGGTTATGTTAACTGATCAATTTAGGATTACCTTTAATATTAAGTTCGTTTGCTCTCGGTTATATTAACTGGTCAACTTAGGATTATCTTTATTACTTATTAAGT
>NC_091568.1:33887899-33895399 GCF_042767895.1 Penaeus vannamei | reverse complement strand
CTTCTTTCCCTCTGTCCGTCCCTCCTTCCTTCCCTCCCTCCTTTCCTCCGTCCGTCCCTCCCTCCTTCCCTCCCTCCGTCCCCTCGCTTCGTATTCCTCCATCCCCTTTATTCGCGTGGCGTGTGTGTCGCGCCGGCCAGGAAGGGGTCAGCTTTAAGGCCAACCATTCGCCATATTCTGTTACAGCACCGCGGACGTCCGTCTAGTTCGTTGGCCTCGGCGGCTGGCGGGCTGGTCGGGCAACCGCGGCGGCCTTGGCTGTGCCTGCCTATGGGCGTAGGGGCGTGGAGGGGCGTGGGTTAGGGGGGAGGGGGATGGGGAGGAAGCGGTAGGAGGCATTGTAGGGAGTGGGGAGATGGGGGGGGTCCGATTCTGGGAGCTTTAGTTCGGGAGGGACGGTGGCGCGGACGGGGTGCATGTGACCTTGGTGTGTAAATATGTGTAAAGATATCGAGTTCTCTCTCTCTCTCTCTCTTTCTCTTTGTCTCTCTTTCTTTCCGTCTCTCTCTCCCTCCCTCCCTCTCTCTCTCTCTCTCTCTCTTTCTCTTTCTCTCTCTCCCTCCCTCTCTCTTCCTCTTCCTCTCTCTCTCCCCCCCTCCCTCTCCCCTCCACCCTCTCTCTTTCTTCCCTCCCTCCCGCCCTCCCTCCTCTCTACGTACTGTACCAGACCCTCGAGTCGGACAGGTGAGAGACGGAGAGACGGCGGCGAGGGCAAGAGAGAGAGAGAGAGAGAGAGAGAGAGAGAGAGAGAGAGAGAGAGAGAGAGAGAGAGAGAGAGAGAGAGAGAGAGAGAGAGAGAGAGAGAACCAGAGAGAGAGAGAGAGGCTTACGCTAAACGACCCAAACTTTATAAAAGATATCGATCCGAAGCCCAACTGCTGTGCATCTTCCACAAGAGAGGCTGTAAATGCATGGTGATTTGAAGGCTAATCGGATCACGCCATGCACTCGAGAACAGGCGGATGGAAGGGGGGCTGGGACGGGGGGGGGGGGGAGACAGGGAAAACAAGGGGGGGAAAAAAGAGGGCTTTTGTTCCAATACGCAGGGGACATACCCGGCAACAGTCAAGTCAGCGTACAGACTCAGTGACAGGTGATTACAGCGCGTTTTCACAGCCTTTTCGATACTGGGTCGGCCTGGGTTGCCCAAAATATAAATATATAAAAAGGAATGAGAAAAAATGGCAGTAACCATAACCATTTTCATGACGATGAGGATGGTACTGATGATGATAAAAGTAACATTAATGGTAATAATAAGATAAAAATAATAAGGATGATATCAATAATGATAATGATACTACTACTACTGCTAACAATACCAGTAAATGATAATAACTATAATGATAATGGTAATACTGATATTACTAATACTTATGATAATAATAATGATGCTACTTTTACTAATGATAATGATAACTACAATGGTAATTATGATATTAATAATAAGAGAATGAAAATAATAATCACAACCATCGTCATGACCATAATCATAATAACAGTAGTAATTTTTGCAATACTAATAATGATAACAATTATGATAGTAATTACAACTACAACAACCCAACAGTAATAATGAAAATGGTAATGACAGTGATGATTATAATGATAATAATGATAACAATAATAATAATAACGAGAATGAAAAATTCTATTATCATTATTATCATTATTACTTTTATACGCATCATTATATGCATTACTATTATCATAATCATTACTGTTGTTGTATCATATCAGCATTATGAGCATCATTATTATCATGTTAATTAGTCATACAGCGTCATCACTATATCATTATTATCAAGCTTATATTGTCATTTTATATTCACTATTGTCACGGTCACTGTGAGTATAATATTCTTCAATTCAGCATCAGCCATGTCATCACTATTATTGTTTTATCTTTATCATTATTATCATTATCATTATTATTTTTCATTAATATTATTTTTACTTATTATTTGATTAGTGTTGTCAGTATTGCCATAATCAGTATAATTATTATTCTTATCATTATTATTTTTACTTTCCTAATCATCTATTGCTGTTTCGTTGTTATTGGTATTATCGGTATACTCATTATCCTTATCATTATCATTAATATTATAATTATCAGTTTCATTATTTTATTACTATTATTAGCAGTAGTAGTGTGATTATTACTAATATTATTATCATCATCATTATTATTATCATAATTATTATCATCATTACCAATATCATTATCATTATGGTTATTACTATTATGATTTTTATTGTCATTTTATTGCTGTCATTATCATTATTACGGTATAATAATAATTATAATAATAATAATAATTGTTATTGACATTATTATTATTGCCATTATTATAATTATTATCATTATTATTATTATCAATATTATTATTACTATTATTGATATTACTATAATTAATCATATTATCATTATCATTGTCATATAACAATACTAAGGATACTATTACTACTACTAATAATAATGATAATAATAATAATAATTCCTTGCTGATAACACTGTTGATAATTTAGTAAACGATACTGATTATATCATCTTTAGCATATTGTAACTGTGAATGTCGTTTTCATTTATGTTTATTGTTATCATTAATATCACTATCATCATTATTATCATCATCGTCATTATCATTATTATTATTATTATTATTATTATTATTATTATTATTATCATTATTATTGTTGTTGTTGTTATTATTATTATCATTACTATCATTATTATTATCATTATTCTACTACTACTACCATGATAATAATGATGAAAGATTTAGGTAATATAATACTACCACTGATATTGATAGTCATATTAATAGTAATGGTGATAATGATAATAATCATAATAATGATAGATGATATTTTAATATTAATAATATCATTGATATTAATGACAACAGCAGCAACAATACAGATAATGATGATGGTGATGATGATGATGATGATGATAGTGATATTACTATTGCTAATGTTACTAATAAGAGTAATAATAACAATGACAGTAATAATAATAGCAATGATAATAATAATAATAGTAATAATAATAATAATAACAATAATAATAGTAAAAACACTAATGAAAAGATTATCAACAATAATAACATGCAAATGATATCATAACCACTACTGTTTAAAAAACTACCGACGCTATTTTTCAGTAAGATATATATTACTTTTATTCCGTTTCTTTTGGAAATTCGCATTTTCATTTTTTTTTTATCAAATGAATCTAAATACACAAATCTTGCGAACAAAAACCGACACAATATCAATCACAACATCAATATGATTCGTTGTGGAGACATTTTTCATTATCATTCAACAACATCTAATCTGTTATTTGTTATTATTTGTTATTTTCACTGTCACTTCCATTATCACCATCATGGTTACGCCGGTTAGCAACATTTAATGGCTGTTATTGCGAACGTTCTTCCTCATGGTTATTCAAGTCATCATCATACTGATCATTAATACACTGACCTTTTTATCCTATCAATAGCAAGATGATTCGCAACTTGGCAATGCCAACTCATGAATACTCCATTTCCTTAATTCCTTAATACTCCATTTCTCTCATTCCTTTTAAACGTTTTATTTGCATTTCATTCGTACTGTCAGCGTACCCTTGCCCCGAGAAATTCCTATCCCCCCCCCCCCCCATGTGTCACTTTCTGCCAAGATGTGGTACTTATAAATGGGCGTTCGTACTGCAACAACGGAAGAGAGTGGTTGGCATGTATACCAAACATAGCTAAGGGTAGGATCGTATAAATAAGGGAATTATTTAAACAAATGACAGAATAAAGCAGTTTCTTATAGCAACTGTACACTAATTATTACGTATTTTCCTATGCCCTCTTTAAAAAAAAAACTTTTTACATTCCTATTCACTTCTTTATACTTGTTTACCTACTCTAACACCTTCCCTGTGCCATCAAAGCCATAACAGACACTGGCTTAGGTAGAACATGTCTTAGGATCAAAACTCGAAAATCCCGATGTACAATGAAGACAATATGTACTAAAACGTAACACAGCTTCTGATTAGCAGCGATTTTCATTATCGGTTCTGAAGCAGTAACTTTTCTTTATCAAGTCAAATTTCTTTATCGAGCCAGATTTCTTTATCAAGCCAGCACACAGTTACTGCCGTATACCGTGCTGTTGGTCGCGCAAGTCTACGGGAAAGCCATACCAGTTTTAACTACCAACAGGCGCTTGGTTGTCCACGCGGAACATGTTTTTTTTTTTGTTTTTTTTTTTTTTGCTGAACCGTTTGCGTTTTATTCTATTATTTAATGGAGGGTGTAAATATTACCTACGCTCATCAAGATCTCTTCCACGAACCTTTAAAATCGTAATCTTTATGTCCAAAATCATGTTTGAAAAATACTTTATGAATATTACCTTCCGATCGTCGTGTTTTACCTTACAAAAAAAGATATAATATAGATAAGAACACTTACATTAGCTGCATATACACAGCGACAGCATACCAGTCACACTAAAGCCACTCTCAGTAAAATAAAAATCCAAACAAAAGAGAACTAGATAAAAAGGCAAATATTTGCATATACTTCTTTCGTGTACGTAAAAAAATGATCCGTCTATGAAAAAAAAACTTGTCAACACTTTTTTGTCACAGTGTTTCCGATGTAGTTTTGTCTCACTGCAAAATCCTGCAACTTTTCAGCTTTCTTAAAATTTCTTTACTTGTGATATTCCACTTGTGTTTCGATTTGCTTCAAAAATTCACTCAACCTCATAATTCAGACTATGTATACATCCAGCACTTTTTTGTGTTTTTTTAAATAATTGTTCACCAAACCCTTTTATTAGCACAAATCACTCTAATTCTCTTTCACAATTTTATCTATGTTTAACTTTAAATCATCATAGCTGTATTTCTCTTTCCCTGTCTCGGTATGCACCATCAGATTTATTCATTAATAAACAAAAAACGATTAAAAAAAAACATTCCACATCGTTCAAGCGAGAGGCATTTTCCTTTTAAACCCAATTTCATTTTTCTCGCGATCACAACACTGCATCAAAAGTCACACAAGAGTCAGTCACTTGCCATTTAGCGTTATAAATTGCATCTCGCGTTGATTCTACCTCACTCCCACAGGATATTTGCATAAATAATGTGCTAATATAGGATTCACGGCGAGTACGAAAATCCTTTCACTGACACATGCAACTGGTGCTTTGCTGCGTTTCTTCTTCTTTCTTCCTCTCTTCCTTATGTTTTCCTTATCCTCCTCCTTTTTTCTTTTCTTTTTTTCCTTTTTTTCTTTACTTTCGACTTTTGCTTCCAACAGATTCCAGATAAACTGAGCGCACGGTAGGCCTAGCACGCCATGAGCACTTCCTTTTCGCCTCTCTCGACACTAAAGCCAGACCTCGTTGCAGGAGATTGCATATTCAAGACCTTCATGTTGAACGACTTAGGCCTAAATGAAGGCCTCCACTAGACTAGTGAAACCGTAGCAGTTGCGTCGCTCTAAAATGTTCTAACATGTTCAGCAAAGCTTAGACCGAATTCAGCCTGCACGACAGAACGCAGTTTCGCTGGAATGCAACGACACTGCGCCGGGAGTTCACTAAAGACAAGGCGAGTGAGAGACACTGGCAATGCACTCGCCTCGTCTTGAGATTATTTACACACGAAAAGTGGTGAATTCACGCACACACACACACACAGCGGGATATCCACACCATCCGCCTCCCTTCTAAGGATTCGTATCTCCATGTCCTTTGGCACTCGCTATGCACTCCGACATTCTCCGCTCGCAATCGCACATCACCGCGGAACAGCACTGTTAACAAGCGGAACAGCAATTTTCTTCCGCTTTATCAATACGTCAACAAAATTCTCTCGAGCCTGCGAGGAAATCCCCTCTCTAAAACCGGTTCGAGGCCTGTCCTTCGCCAGGGCAAGGCCTCCCTCCTGCTGCACACTGACCCGTTGTCCTCCTCGGCGGCGTCGGTATGTGAGGGGTTGTAGCCAGCGTCCCTTTGGAGCGGCAGGAGGAAAGAGGAGAGCCAGCAGAGGGGAGGTCGCGAGTGTGTTCCGAACGGCGGTCGTGGGGTTAGTGTGGCGGGCGGTGCGTGTGGAGCCGCGCCGCTCCGAACACACACACACACCACCACCGCCCAGGTGAGCTCTCCACTATACTCTCTTATTTTTCTATCATCTGCCCGATATTCTACAGGCTGTTGGAGCCTTTCCCTCGCTCTTTTGCCAACCTCTGGATCCCTTTGCGCGGGGCAGACGGCTGTAGATGACCAGGAATATTCTGGCATATAATAAACACGTACAAAAGGTTGGAGAGAGCGGCGGCGAGGCGGAGCGCCACTCACATGTGGAGATGTCAGCACGACCGTGATCTTGTTAGCCTGCAAGTGGATTACTGGCCAGAACGCGTTATTCACTGACCTCGCCTCTCATACTACCAAACCTCTTCCAGATCTGCAACAGCCATCTCAGACACGGCACAGCTCAGCAACGGTTGACGATCCTTGGCGTTCGAGACACATCGGGCAAGCGGAGCGCCTCGTCCGCACCGCTGCGCCCTGCTCTTCCGTCGCTTTACCATAGCCGGGAATATGACCCAGTTGATTCAAAACTCTTTGCAGCAGCCGAGGCCCCGTCCGCCGCCCGTCCCTCACGCACGTACGTACATACACACTCGCGCACACACGGCCGACCGACTCCCAGACGCACACACGGACGCATGCACACACGCTCCTGCACACACGTGACGGCGACACGTGAGGGGAGACGCGAGGGGCACGACACACGTGGCCTTCCTGCTCGCGCTCTCATGAGGGGAAGACGCACAGGATCCTGCGTCGAGAAGAGGAGCCCGAGGAGATGGAGGAGGAGGAAGAAATGATCGACAACGTAGGACGGAAGAAGCGAAAGGGAAGAAGCAATTCCGAAGAGAAAAAATAATCCCCCCACTCGCTCACACCCTCCCCAAGGAGAAAGTAATAAAGAAGTGAAAAGTTGAAATCAAACTTGAAGAAGTAAGTTAAATAACACAAATAACAAAATATTCTTCAAGGTAAATAACGGCAAGAATATCTAAACAGAGAAAGAGGAGAGAGGAAAGAGAGAGAGAGACCCTGAACGACAGATAGAAAGATAACTACACAAATAGATGGAGAGAGACAGAACGACAGATAGATAAATAGAGAGAGTGAATGAGGGAGAGAAGAAGAACGAGAAAGAGAGAGAGAAACCATGAACGACAGATAGATAGCTTGTTAGATAGACAGAGACAGAGAGAGAGATCGAGAGTGAGTTAGAGAGCAGGAGAGAGTGAAGCGTCAAGGCCAAGGTTTCTTAAAGGGAGGGAGCCAGGCGGGAATGAGGAGGTCTTCGCACAGCCACAACTCATTTCTTGACTACATCAACACATGTGTTTTCGTGTGTTTGTGTGTTTGTTGGTGCGGGTTGGGTGTGGGTGGGACGGA
>NC_091568.1:33877899-33885399 GCF_042767895.1 Penaeus vannamei | reverse complement strand
TACATCACACACCTTCCAATAAGGCATCAGTTCTCGAATCCTCTGCCCTCTGCTGGACTGGAGGCCTGAAACGCGGTACGACATCGTCCCGGTCACGTGTTTTCCTTCCCGCGCGCGCTCTCGCCCCGCTGCCAGACAGCCGCAGATACGTGAGTGTGTGGCAGCAAGAGAGGGAGAGAGACGACCCGCGTGCCAGGCAATAACCTTGTATTTATTCGTGTATTGATTCAGATTTACGAGAGTAGATTCAGCATCAGGATAAAGGGATCGCCACCGCAGAAACAAATAATGGAGAAAAAACAATCAGCTCGTCTTGTCTCTTTCGTTTTCTTCCCTTTCTGTACCTCTGTTTTTTTCTTGAGGAAAGTGGTTGTCAAGCGATACAACACGGCTTCAGGTGGTGTTTTTTTAAGATCTTCGAGAGTACGAAGCTCTATGGTATCTACGGTACAGGTTTAGACGTAACAACGGACCTACACTACACATGTATTCCGCCAATGCACCCGAGCCCAAAAAAAAAGGTTAAACCAATACTCCACATCCACAAAGATGCTAAAACCGTCAAAAAAAAAAGCTTCATACACATTTTCCCCGAACCAATCACGCATTTTATGACGTGTTTACTCTCTCTGCCATTGATCACTCCTCAATCTACGGAAGAAAAACAATCCTCTACATCACGCCTGATTCGCACACTCAACGCACCCTTGGAAAAGGTCAGGAAAAGGCTATATTAAGAAGGATCGACAATTCAGACGAAACCACACCCCCTCACCCCCACCCCCCACCCCACCCCCTCTCCGTCACTCCACATGGAAATTTACAACTAGCAAGCTACGAGGAATGAGTCCCGCATCGATTCCTCATGCTGGCTAACCTGATTCCTTGTTTTAATCAAGGGCGAAAAAGAAAAAAAAATATTGAGCTATTACGCCGACCAAAAAAGGCAATATTTATGATAAAAATAAAATAAATAAATAAAAACTTTAAATGTGGTTAATGTTAAACAAGCAATAAGAACTGACAAATAAATACATTTTTTGTCACCTATTATGCAAATAAAAATATAATAATGATAATAACAATAACAGGAATAGTAATAATGATTATAATACTAATACTAATAAAAAAAATACCAATACCACAGCAACTACTACCACTAAGAATAACGATAATAGTAACAAAAACTATGATGAATAGAAGCAAAAAAGAAAAGAAATAATAAAATGTTCACAATCTCAGCCAACGAAGCAATAAAGGGATTCTTAGCATTGTTTACAGTAGAGTATGATGTTTACACGGGGTCACAATTCATCACAATTACATTCCTTTATCGTTAGTTAAGTGATCGATAACGAATTAGGTTGATGGAGACATTTTTCACAAGATATTTGATCCAATCATATTATTATTTTCTTTTTTTTTTGTCTAGAATAAATATTTGTCTAAGAGTTAATTTACTGGACAGATCGTTGCTTCCGCCAACACCCCATAGTTAAGACTAATTCTTACTGTAAAATGACATGAATATAGACCATAAATAGGTTGAGAAACTAATTTAAAAAATGAATTATTTACCAAAATATTCGAACGATTAACTATGGGATCTGCTAAGTTTCAGTGTCATTCACCAAGTTCATTCATCGGGAGCCAACCGTTTACCTCTAAGTTAGAGTCAGTCAATCAATCAGTCAATTGTTCTCTCTCTCTCTCTCTAGCTCTTGTTCTCGCTCTCTCTCTCTCTCTCTCTCTCTCTCTCTCTCTCTCTCTCTCTCTCTCTCTCTCTCTCTCTCTCTCTCTCTCTCTCTCTCTCTCCTCCCTCCTCTGTCTCTCTCTCTCCTTTCCTCTCTCTCTCTCTCTCTCTCCCTCGCTCTCTCTCTCCCTCTCTCTTTCTCTCCCTCTCTCTTTCTCTCCCTCTCTCTTTCTCTCCTCTCTCTCTTTCTCTCCCTCTCTCTTTCTCTCCTCTCTCTCTTCTCTCCTCTCTCTCCTCTCTCATCTTTCTCTCCCTCTCTCTTTCTCTCCCTCTCTCTTTCTCTCCCTCTCTCTTTCTCTCCCTCTCTCTTTCTCTCCCTCTCTCTTTCTCTCCCTCTCTCTTTCTCTCCCTCCCTCTTTTCTTCCCCACCGCTTCCTTCACCCTCCGCCCCCCCCCCCCTAAAAAAAAAGGGAGACAAAGGCTACCCAAACTGCCTCTGCAAGTCAATCTTCGGTTTGGCAAGCCCGCGCGACACAAAAACAAGCTCCGGCGTCTTCTCGCGGTGCGTTTCCAAAGCGGCTCAATTTTCTCAAAAGACGAAGAGGAGGAGACGTCCAAGCGGAGAGGGACGTGTTCGCCGTGACTCGATGAAGATGGAGATGAAGACAATCCGGTGATGAACAGGGCGAGAGGGTCGTCGGTCGGCACGAGAGAGACGGGGCCGGCCACGCGAGATCCGGTGTTCTACGGGGACGAGTCTTCGGTGTGTCGGGGGAAGAATCTGCCTTTCGACAGGATGTGTGGAGGGATTAACTGTATCTGTTTACTTCGCTCTTTCGCTCCTCTTCTTCTCTTTCTCTTTCTTGTACTCGTTCAGTCTGTTTTTTTCTCGTTTCTCGTCTCTCGTCTCTCGTCTCTCGTCTCTCGTCTCTCGTCTCTCGTCTCTCTCTCTCTCTCTCTCTCTCTCTCTCTCTCTCTCTCTCTCTCCTCTCCTCTCTCCTCTCTCCTCTCTCCTCTCTCCTCTCTCCCTCCTCCTCTCTCCTTTCTTCTCTCTTCTCTCTTCTCTCTTCTCTCTTCTCTCTCTCTCTTCTCTCTCTCTCTTTCTCTTCTCTCTCCTCTCTCTCCTCTCTCTCTCTCCTCTCTCCTCTCCCCCTCTCTTTCTCTCTCTCTCTCTCTCTCTCTCTCTCTCTTCTCTCTCTCTCTCTCTCTCTCTCTCTCTCTCTCTCTCTCTCTCTCTCTCTCTCTCTCTCTAGGCACAAACAAACACACATCATCCACTCAACTCTTTCCTTAAAAAATTTAAAAAAAACAAAGAAACTCATATATAAATAAAGCATTTCTATAAGACTTTGAAGAGCACCTGAGAGAGTACCCCCACCCCCCCCTTCATCCCTCCCCCTCTCCCCCACTCCCGCTCCCCTCTCTCCCTCCTCAAAACACAATAGCTCCAGGTCAACGCCTTGCAACGCGCTCTCTCAATTGCAGATGTTGCTGCTGGTTGAAACCCGCGTGGTGGAGAAAATTTGCGAGAAGGGGGAGGAGGAGGGGAAAGGGAAGAGGGGAATCTGTTAGGGAATAAAAAAGGTTGGGTAAGGGAAGAGGGGAATCTGTTAGGGAATAAAAACGGATGGGTAAGGGAAGAGGGGAATCTGTTAGGGAATAAAAACGGATGGGTAAGGGAAGAGGGGAATCTGTTGGGGAAAAAAACGGATGGGTAAGGGAAAAGGGGAATCTGTTAGGGAATAAAAACGGATGGGTAAGGGAAGAGGGGAATCTGTTAAGGAATAAAAAAGGATGGGTAAGGGAAGAGGGGAATCTGTTAGGGAATAAAAACGGATGGGTAAGGGAAGAGGGGAATCTGTTAGGGAATAAAAAAGGATGGGTAAGGGAAGAGGGGAATCTGTTAAGGAATAAAAAAGGATGGGTAAGGGAAGAGGGGAATCTGTTAAGGAATAAAAAAAGGATGGGTAAGGGAAGAGGGGAATCTGTTAGGGAATAAAACGGATGGGTAAGGGAATGGGGGGGGAGGGAAGAGGGGAGGGGAAGGCAGGGTGCATTCGGGTAATACCTGCTGGGGGTAGGGGGGGAGGGGGGTAGGTGAAAAATTCGCGGAGGAAGACGTAGTTCAAACAAAATTGTAGATGGAGGGATGGCTTTCGTCACTACAAAAATAGACAGATACGTACATAGATAGACACACACTCACACACACACATATATATATGAGTTTGTATGTAAATGTGTGTGTGTTTGTGTTTGTGTGTGTGTGTGTGTGTGTGTGTGTGTGTGTGTGTGTGTGTGTGTGTGTGTGTGTGTGTGTGTGTGTGTGTGTGTGTGTGTGTGTGTGAGAAAGAGAGAGAGAGAGAGTAAATATAAACCTATACTCCTTTACCTAACATCTAGCAGATGGATCACCACCCTCAATTACACCTCAACAACCCACACAATCATACAAATAACTGCAACAATCCCACCGCTGTTAATTCAGCTTTGGCAGAGCTCATCAGCTATTTACCTCGTAAATTCCCACTACGATTTATATATCCTCTCTAAATGTAAATCAAGACCAAGCCAGTCCTTTTCGTATTCCCAACCGCCCTGAAATAGTTCCCGCCGGCAACCTGAGAGATGAATTCCGTATCCAGACTGCTTATTACCGATGCAAGAGGAGGGCAAATATCCTAGCGCTGGCGACGCTGCGCACGGGACGGTCCCGCGGGAGCCTCGCCTCTAGAATATTCCCCTCGCTACTTCCGCCATGTTATTCCGTTTGCTTTTTTCCCCGGGAAGATCAGATTATAATTGTCATCAAACTTTGCCATTAGATAATTTGTGCCATAATTCAAACAAACGGGTTTTGTATAAATCCTGAAAGGGGCGAGAGTTCCCCGCGGCATCCCTCCTCCCTGTCTACCCCTCCCCCCCCTCGTGTCGCCACCGTAGTTCGACCTACTGCCACACGCGGCGCTGCGTTCGACATCCTCAGCTCTTCGTTTGCATACATCAATAATCCTTCAAACATGCCTTTAAATTTCTCACAGATGTCTCTAGCGTATCGAAGGTGATTGCCCGCTGCTTGTCCGACGCACGTATGAGGAATAAATCCCGTTATATGCGGCTAATCTCGATGGATGTCGCCGGGCTTCACGCGCGCACGGGTCACGTGACTACCTCGCAATCTGTCTCGAGTATTTGTTACATTCTTTTTTTTTTTTGCGTCCATAGCTCTACTTCGCGGAATAGATATGCATTTGGTATTTATATGTGCTGAATAGGAAGTGAAGTGAAAAAGGAAAAGCGAACGACAATGAAGAAAAGAAAATGCGTTCGTACACTTTTATCCCCGTCACGTTAGAGTTGACTCAGGTCACGTGAGTTCGCGCGTGACGTCACCAAGTTTATTCCATTTGACCTTGTTATGAGCGATTCCATTCCCAGAGAAAACGGCGCAGGTTTGAAAAATCAATCCGAGGGAAAAAAATAAAGAACTGTTGACAGAGAGATGCACAAATTGATATCCAAATATGAGGTAGAAAGAACTAATCTTTTACAAATAGTGAATCTGGATAATTATTAAATCACTAGCAGTTACTACGAATATAAATTAATTGAGATTACTGACCGACATATAAAACATGACAGACAGACGACGGTTTGGGACGATAGAGAATATTATAGGAAAGTCAAACTATCATTATTCATGCGTAATTAATTGCAAAATACCGGAAGTACTGTATACTATTTTTATGCCGCCACGGCCAACTGGAGCATCATAATCATTCGGCTAATTATACAAAATTTCAGTTTAAAATCCTCTTGGCAACAAACTCATCTGCATTTCGCATATTCCATTTTTTTTCACTTTTTCTGTATCCGGCAAGTCTCTCTCTCTGTCTGTCTGTCTGTCTGTCTGTCTGTCTCTCTCTCTCTCTCTCTCTCTCTCTCTCTCTCTCTCTCACTCTCTCTCTCTCTCTCTCTCTCTCTCTCTATCACCCTCACCCTCACCCTCACCCTCACCCTCACCCTCACCCTCACCCTCTCACCTTCACCTTCACCTTCACCTTCACCCTCTCCCTCACCTTCACCTTCACCCTCACCCTCACCCTCACCCTCTCTCTCCCTTTCACCATCTCTCTCTCCCTCTCACCATCTCTCTCTCCCTCTCACCATCTCTCTCTCCCTCTCACCATCTCTCTCTCCCTCTCACCATCTCTCTCTCCCTCTCACCATCTCTCTCTCCCTCTCACCATCTCTCTCTCCCTCACCCTCACCCTCACCCTCTCTCTCCCTCACCCTCACCCTCACACCCTCACCCTCTTCCTCTCCCTCTCTCTCCCTCTCCCTCACCCTCTCCACGTAGGCTGAGTGCGATGGAGAACTGTGGAGTGGGTGGGTGGGAGGCGAGGAGAGGAGGAGAGGGGAGTCGAGCGGGGGAGGTCACGTGGCTGGAGAATCTGACCTTGTTTCACGAGGGGAAGTACCGCTGCAAGGCCAGTAAACGTGACCTGGTGGCTGCTGAATAAGGGGAAGGAAGGAAGAAGAAACAGAAGTAGAAGAAGAAGAAGAAGAAGAAAGGCAGATGAAGAAAATGGAGATAGAGGAGGAGAAGAGGGCGAACAATACGAATACGAATAAAAAAAAAGTAAAAAACGAACAAGAAGAGAAGAAGAAGAAGAAAGAAGTAGTAGAAGAAGAATGAAGGAGAAAAAAAACAAGGAGGACGTTTACGAAACCGATAAGTAGGAGCGTGAGCGTTGTTGAGGAAAAAAAAGTGTTCGTAACGCCTGGTGATATATAATGTTCTTGGTGGTGATGATGAGGATGGTGATGTGATGGTGATGATGTGATAATGATGATGATGTGATGATAATGAGGATGATGATGTGATAATGATGGTGTGGTGGTGGTGATGGTGATGATAATGAGGATAGTGATGTGATGATAATGAAGATGGTGATGATGTGATGATAATGATGTGGTGGTATTGTGATGATGATGGTGACGACGACGATGACTATGATGATGGTGGTGACGATGACGATGATATTAACAATGATAATAATAATGTTAGAAAATAATAACTGCTCTGATGACGATGCCAACGACCGTGTTAATAAAAGCAGATGACAATAAACCACAAGGACAGCCAACAGCAATAACAAATATCGACCTGAAACTAAGAGAGGCATACAAACCCTCCCTCCCCCTCCCCCCCCTCCCTCATAACATCCAACCCCACCTCTCTCCCTCCTCCAGCACCAACCTCTTCTCTTCTCCCCTTCCAACACTACCTCTTCTCCCTCTCCTACCCCACCCCCCCCGTCAACCCCCTTTCCCTTCCTTACAACACCTAAAACCTACTCCTTCCACCCCTTTTCCTCCACCCTATCCCTTTCAACCCTTTCAATTAAAACTAAATCTTAATCCTCCCCCTTTTTCCCTCCCTCCCCCTTTTGCCCCTCCCTATCCCTCCTCCTCCCCCCTATCCCTCCCTATCCCTTCCCCCAGGACACACCAAGACAGCGAGAACCGAGCGAGATGAAGTATGTGGACTCCTGCCGCGCGCACGCACACTGGGTGGATTCCGCGTCACGTGCAGTGATGTCACAAGGAGTTCCCACCGTGACCTTGGGGATGTCTCGGTCACGTGATCTCGGGAAGAGGTTGGCGGGTGGAGGGGGAGGGAGGGAGAGGGGGGAGGACGAGGCATGGGGGGCTTCCATCCTGACCCTGTGACCCGAGTATCGGACTTCTCTCGGTGGATGTACGTAAAATAAATAGACACGGAGAAGGACAGATGGATAGAT
>NC_091568.1:33860399-33872899 GCF_042767895.1 Penaeus vannamei | reverse complement strand
GAATCCTCTCCGAACGCGGTCATTAATTGTACCCAATTACAAATCAGTACCAAGCGTGTAACGGACTAAATATAGACAAGAAACCTTTCAAAAAAATTACAGATTTGGGCATCTTAACGGTGGGACGAGGAGGGGAGAGAGGAAGCCAGCGCGAGGGGAGGTTGGGAGGAAGGAGGGGAGGGAACGGAGGAAGGAGGGGAGGGAAGGGAGGAAGGAGGGGAGGGTACGGAGGAAGAAGGGGAGGGAAGAGAGGAAGGAGGTATGAGGGAGAGAGGGAGGGAGAGGGAAGGCTAGCGGAGCAGGAGCTGTGGGGGAGGAGGAGGGTAAGGGTTAGAAGGGGAAGAGAGGGAGGGGAAGGGACTAAGGCGAGGGGATAAGGGAAAGGAGGGGGAGGAGGAGGGGCGGGAAGGGAACGTCATACTACCTGTTGGTGGTGTTGGGGGCTTTCTGAGGTTGCCGTCTCAGCGTCTCCCTTCCACGGCGTCCAGGAAGGATGTTTCGTTATTCAACCTCGCAATGCTTTTCCCTTCGTCTTTACTCTCTCTCTCTCTCTCTCTCTCTCTCTCTCTCTCTCTCTCTCTCTCTCTCTCTCTCTCTCTCTCTCTCTCTCTCCTTTTCGGGACACTCGTAGAAAAAAAGAGCATTTTAGAGACGGAATGAAGAATTAATTAAAAATTTCCTGTCCTCACTTCCTCTTCCCCTCATTTTAGTTCTCATACTCTCAATTACCCTCCTCCACCCCGCCTCTCTCTCTCTCTCTCTCACTCACTCACTCTCTCTCTCTCTCTCTCTCTCTCTCTCTCTCTCTCTCTCTCTCTCTCTCTCTCTCTCTCTCTCTCTCTCTCTCTCTCTCCCTCTCCCTCTCCCTCTCCCTCTCCCTCTCCCTCTCCCTCTCCCTCTCCCTCTCCCTCTCCCTCTCCCTCTCCCTCTCCCTCTCCCTCTCCGTCTCTCTCTCTCTCTCAACCCATGAAAACCCCACAAGAGTTTCTGCATCGGTGGGGGGTGGGAGAGAAGTGGGGGGGAGGGGCAGCGGGGACTAGGCTTACACTGCATTATGGTCCACTTTGGAGATGCCGGTGCCGTGGCTACTGACCTCTTGGGGGGTGAAGGTGGAGGGGGAGGGGGGGGGAGAGGGTGATGAACCTGGCTGGAAGAGCAACAGGAAGCAATTGGCGATTGACCTATTTTT
The DNA here is from genome assembly GCF_042767895.1 of Penaeus vannamei. NCBI lineage: Eukaryota > Metazoa > Arthropoda > Malacostraca > Decapoda > Penaeidae > Penaeus > Penaeus vannamei. The sequence continues at coordinate 33,871,710 of NC_091568.1, read as the reverse complement.
TCCATTTCATTTCATTTTCTGTCTCTTTTCTCTTTCTTTTTTATCATCTATTCATATTTTTTTTTGCATCGGTCGAAACGTCATAACCTATGATTTGATTCTTTTCTCTTTCTTTATTTATTTATCATCATTATTTTCTTCTTTTTTTTTTTGCATCGCTCGAAACGTCATAACCTATGATTTGATTCTTTTCTCTTTCTTTCTTTATTTATCATTATTATTTTCTTCTTTTTTTTGCATCGCTCGAAACGTCATAACCTATTTGATGATTTGATACGAAGAGCACCGCTTGATAATTTCATAACAAGGGCGTCAGCTGTGAAATGCATCGCGATCACTGGCATTACGAGAGCGCTGAGGATCTTAGTAATTTACAACTCCGGAGACATGGCACGCGCGCCAGCCGGACCTAACTCGCCAGCGCCACCTGTCAAGACGTTCAGTACTTCCGCAGTGCCACGTCCGCTTTGTGGACTCTCTGACCCCCCCCCACCCCCTCCCCCAGGGTCCTCCTCACTCTCCTTATGTCTTTCCTTTTCCTCGATCTTCCCTTCCTTTGTTTCCAAATATTCATAAAATCCTTTCGAACTTGTCACAGTCCTTATCCCTGGATTTCCTTCCAGTCACGTCACGTACTCTCTCAACTCTCCACGATCTCTTGGCACTCGGACGCCCCCCTCTCCTCCCCTTCTCCTCCTCCTTCTTCCCTATCCCTACTGTCCTCCTCCTCTCCCATCCCCCACCTTCCTACCCGTTCCCTCCCATCCCCCACCTTCCTCCTCCTCTCATCTTGCCCCACCTTCCTCCTCCCTCTCCCATCCCCTCCCTTCCCCCCACCTTACTCCTCCTCTCCCATCCCCCACCTTCCTCCTCCTCTCCCATCCCTCCCTTCCTCCTCCCTCTCCCATCCCCTCCCTTCCCCCACCTTCCTCCTCCTTCCCCACCTTCCTTCTCCCCCTCTCCTCCCTTCCCCCCCCTTCTCTCCTCCGCCCTGTCCCTTCCCCCACCCTCCTCCTCCTCCCCCACCTTCTCTCCTCCTCTCCTCCCTTCCCCCACCTTCCTCCTCCTCTCCTCCGCCCTGTCCCTCCCCCAGCACCTTGCAGTCTTCATGTCACGGCCGGGGGTTGCTTGCTCCCGGACAGGACTTCGCGGCCTTGACTTAGGTTCGTGCGTGAGGCGATCTTTCTTCAATTAAAATGGTCGTTTCATCTTATTTTCGCCTTTTTTCTTCTTCTTTATCTTTAATCTGCCTTTTCTTTATCTTTTCATCCTATTTCCCTTTTTCTTTATCTTTTCATCCTATATTCCTTTTTCTTCTCCGTCTTTAATCTTCTTTATCTTTTCATCCCATTCTCCCTTTTTCTTCTCTATCTTTAATCTTCTCCCTTTTCTCTATCGTCTCCGTCTTTAATCTTATTTTCTTTACATTTTCATCCCATTATCCCTTTTCCTCTTCTCTATCTATATTCTCCTTCTTTATCTTTTCATCCCAATTCTCCCCTTTTCTCCTTCTCATGTCTTTTATCATCCTTTTTTTTCTTAATCGTTACGTAATCCAAAGATCAAGGAACGCGACTCTCACCAATCCAGATGATCTTTCACTTCCCTAATAATTTATTTAACTCGAAGACGACGCCAGAAATTCCTCAATCGTGCAAGGACACTTTAAGCCATCAACGGCAACTGCAAAATTATATATGCATCGGTCCACGGATAGATAAGTATACATAATGGAAGATTATATATTATATAGATGATATATTTTATATGATATAGATAAAATATTATATATTTTATAGATAATATATTCTATATTATATAGATAATATATTATATATTATATAGATAATATATTATATATTATATAGATAATATATTATATATTATATAGATAATGGAAGATTATATAAGATCATAGATAATGGAAGACAAGTGTATACAATGGAAGATTTTCGTAAGGTAAATAAGGTAAGTAGACAATTCAGGAGCAAGGTTAAGGTAAGGAAGTAGGGGTGAGGAGGTAGAAGAGTAGAACGGAGGGCAAGTGGGTAAGGGTGATTTGAGAGAGAGAGAGAGAGAGAGAGAGAGAGAGAGAGAGAGAGAGAGAGAGAGAGAGAGAGAGAGAGAGAGAGAGAGAGAGAGAGAGAGAGAGAGAGAGACAGAGACAGAGACAGAGAGAGAGAGAGAAAGTGAAAGAAAGAGAGAGAGAGAGAGAGAGAGAGAGAGAGAGACAGAGACAGAGACAGAGAGAGAGAGAGAGAGAGAGAGAGAGAGAGAGAGACAGAGAGAGAGAGAGAGAGAGAGAGAGAGAGAGATAAGGAAAATATGGTAAGTACACAATTCAGTAGGAGCGGAGAGACACTGTGATAGAAGAGCATTTCACTGTTCGTAAGGTTGTATAATGTGTGCGTGTGATACAGAATAAAAAGAGATCGAGCACGGGAACTAAAGAGAGATAGAGATAGATCGATAGAGAGAGAGACAGAAAGAGAGAGAGAGAGAGAGAGAGAGAGAGAGAGAGAGAGAGAGAGAGAGAGAGAGAGAGAGAGAGAGACAGACAGAGAGAGACAGACAGACAGACAGACAGACAGACAGAGAGAGAGAGAGAGAGAGAGAGAGACAGACAGACAGAGAGAGAGAGAGAGAGAGAGAGAGAGAGAGAGAGAGAGAGAGAGAGAGAGAGAGAGGAGAGAGAGAGAGAGAGAGAGAGAGAGAGAGAGAGAGACAGAGAGAGAGAGACAGAGACAGACAGAGAGAGAGAGAGAACAAAAAGAGACAGAAAGAAAGAGAGGGAACAAGAGACAACCGATGCATGCGTGACTGTTAAACTCTACCAGAAACAACGCACATTGCAGAAGTGCCTTATATGCAAAGCAGGCCGAAGTGTGGGGTGAGGGAAGGGGTAAAGCAGAGGGGGCGTGGGGGTGGGGGGGGCAAGGAGAAACGTGTGGGGGGTTGGGTGGGGGATGCAGCGTTGGGTAAGAGGGAGGGACGAGAGACTGAGAGAGTAATATTGTGTATAGAGGTAGGGAGCAAGGATAGGTAATGACAAGCCAGGGATGCGGGAGTAGGAGCAAGGATGGGTAAGGATAAGGTAGGGATGCGGGAGTGGGTGTTGGAGCGAGGTTAAGGTAAGGAAGTAGGGGTGAGGAGGTAGAAGAGTAGGACTGAGGGCAAGTGGGCAAGGGTGATTTGAGAGAGAGAGAGAGAGAGAGAGAGAGAGAGAGAGAGAGAGAGAGAGAGAGAGAGAGAGAGAGAGAGAGAGAGAGAGAGAGAGAGAGAGAGAGAGAGAGAGAGAGAGGAAAGAGAAAACGAGAACGAGAACGAGAAAGAAAAAAAAAATAAATAAATAAAGAAAGAGAATATAAGGGTGCTTTTGGGGGATGTTTATAGAGTGTGGGGAGGAAGGGAGGAAGGGAAAGGAAATCAAGGCCAGGGTGAGGTTTCTAGGTATGTTTACCCCCCTGACGATCCGCTGACCCCACGCACCAAGGCCTAACGAGGGGTGGAGGGTGATGGGTGGGTGATGGGTGGGTGGGTGGGTGGGTGGATGTGTGTGTGTGTGGGGGGGGTAGCCTCCTTTGGGGTGGGGGTGGGGTGGGGGGGTTGAATTCCTTGGTGTGGATATAGACACGTAGATATTTACGTAGTTTTCGCTGTAGACGCCTTCGTATGGGAAACCGAGTAAGCAATGGAAAAAAAGACACAGATAGACAGACATACAAACTGACTAACAGAAAGATAGATAGAAATGGAGATGAAAAAGATTAAAAAAAGGACGCTCCACTACTAACTTTGTATGGGAAACCGAGTAAGCAATAGTAAAAAAACAACGACAGATAGACAGACATACAAACTGACTAACAGAAAGATAGACAGAAATGGAGATGAAAAAGATAAAAAAAAGGACGCTCCACTACTAAATTCTGCGACATCTGTTCCGAAGCGTTACGAGACGACGTCGTATGTCCCGATCGCGCACGGATTCGAGGGCGACTAAATCCGGGTTACAAGAGACGCTTATGTATACCCACGGCAGCGGAGAACGGTTGAAGGATGACATATATCTCTAAAAATTAATCAAGAAAAAAGGACAAATATCCCCCTTCTAAAACAATGAAGGAAAAAAAATCTTCCTCCAAAACAATAAAGAAAAAAAATATTTCCCTTCCAAAACATTAAAGAAAAAGGACAAATATTTCCCTTCCAAAACAATATAGAAAAAGGACAAATATTTCCCTTCCAAAACAATATAGAAAAAAATAACAAATATTTCCCTTCCAAAACAATAAAGAACAAAATATTTCCCTTCCAAAAATAAAGAAAAACAACAACAAATATCTTCCTTCCAAAACAATAAAGATAAAAAAAACTCCCCTCCAACACAACAAAGACAAAAAAATAAACAAACATCTCCCTCCCCAAAACAACAACAAAAAAAAATACAACATAACCAGAGAACAATCTTCAAGATCAGAATTTGTAGGAAAAATCGAGAAAAAATGGGAGAAAATACTGAACAATTTTAGCGCTGTGACGAATGCCTGAAAAGGTCATAGCGAGTCAAATATCAACAATGATTCGGTGCATTGTCTTTTGTCGGCGATCGCTGCCCGTTATTTCAATCGCCTTTCGGAAAATTGAATGTAATGTTTTGACTGATTACGTAAGCGTTGATGTGTCCATGTGTTGCTAGAGAGAGAGCGAGAGATAGATAGATAGATAGATAGAAATAGAGGGGGGAGGGAGGGAGGGAGGGAGGGAGGGAGGGAGGGAGGGAGGGAGGGAGGGAGGAGGGAGAGAGAGAGAGAGAGAGAGGGAGAGGGAGAGGGAGAGAGAGAGAGAGAGAGAGAGAGAGAGAGAGAGAGAGAGAGAGAGAGACAGAGACAGACAGACAGAGAGAAAGAAAGAAAGAAAGAAAGAAAAAGAGAAGACATAAAAAGCAGACAAAGAGAGAGAGAGAGAAAAAACAGAAACCCCGAGAAAAAAAATCTCCCTCCCCCTCCCCTCCCCACCCCACCCAAAAACAACAAAAACACCACCACCAAAAGACTCGACAACTCCCCCCACCTCCCCCCACCCCAAAGACCGCCTCTCCGCTCCCTCTCCCTCCTCCTTGGACACCACTTCCCCCCCCCCCACCACCACCACAGCATCATCAACCCTCTTTCAACCCTAGATTACCCATCTCGCCTAATGATGACATGCGCAACTAATTAAACACACGTGCTACTGAATGGCTAATTACAGGCCGGGATTCGGGTTAGGGCGCATGTGTACAAATGTTTTTCCCTCCGCGCGTGTGCTCCCCGACACCAAATCGACGCCGCTGCGAGGAAACGCATCTGCTGCTCGTAAACAGAACAGCTGTAACAGAACAGCTGTGAAATTGCTCTTTCATATTTGCAATTTTTTTTCTGTTAATTGTGATTCCGGTTTTACTTTCTCCGTTTTTCGTCTTATTTTATATATCCATTGATGGAGGAAGTGGGAGATGGATGGATGGATGGATAAGTAGATAGAAAGATAGATAGAGAGATAGATAAGTAAGTAGGTAGGAAGGCAAATCGATAAAGAGAGGATATGAGAGAGAGAGAGAGAGAGAGAGAGAGAGAGAGAGAGAGAGAGAGAGAGAGAGAGAGAGAGAGAGAGAGAGAGAGAGAGAGAGAGAGAGAGAGAGAGAGAGAGAGGAAGAGATGAAGAGAGGAAGAGAGAACCAGGCAGCGAGAGAAAAAGCGAAGGAAAGAGAGAGGAAGATAGAAAAATGAAACAGAGAGATTATTAATGGCGGCAGCTGATGGCAGTTAGTGTTCAGTAATCATATAAGCAGGGTAATTAGACAAGTTATTAATGGAATTAGTCGTGATTAAAGTTATTTGTAGTCTTTTTACTGGTGGAGGAGAGAGTGACCATATGAACTTTTAATTATGTTTAATTTTTATGGATTCGCAATTACAGACACGTTTGAAATAATTATAGTAATTAACCGATGTTTGGCTGGATATATTAAGGCTAAACATGTTGGTACATAATTTGGTATGTGCATGTGTGCGTATGTGTGTGTGTGTATATGTGCGCGCGCGTGTATATGTTTATGTAAGTGTATGGACGTATGTATTGGAGATAGATAGATAGATATACAGATAGACAGACAGAGATAGAGAGAGGGTGGAGACGGAGAGGGAGAGGGAGAGGGAGAGGGAAAGACAGAGAGAGAGAGAAAGACAGAGAGAAAGAGAGAGAGAGAGAGAGAGAGAGAGAGAGAGAGAGAGAGAGAGAGAGAGAGAGAGAGAGAGAGAGAGAGAGAGAGAGAGAGAGAGAGAGAGAGAGAGTATATATGTGTGTGTGTGTGTGTGTGTGTGTGTGTGTGTGTGTGTGTGTGTGTGTGTGTGTGTGTGTGTGTGTGTGTGTGTGTGTGTGTGTGTGTGTGTGTGTGTGTGTGTGTGTGTGTGTGTGTGTGTGTGTGTGTGTGTGTGTGTGTGTGTGTGTGTGTGTGTGTGTGTGTGTGTGTGTGTGCGCGCGCGCGCTTGTGATAATAGCTAAACCGTGGCGACGGAACAGATAAGACACGGATAAACAGGTCGTAGGAATAAAAAGGATAAAAAATAAACGTTGAACATGCACAAACACACACACACACACACACACACACACACACACACACACACACACACACACACACACACACACACACACACACACACACACACACACACACACACACACACACACACACACACACACACACACACACACACACACACACACACACACACACACACACACACACAATTTAAATTTCCGCGCGGCCCTCATTTCTCCCTCTGGCCACCAGGGCGGCGCTGCTGCAGTGTAAACATGGCGAGCCAAGACCAAGAGTTGGACTTCCTTTCAGAGTCTTTCAATCCCGAAAAAGTACTCTCCTCTACAGAAACTGAAGTCCCAGTTCCCGAGGCAGAGGAGTACGAGGATTTAAACGTCCTTAGGAATGTGGTTCACAGTCAGACATTTAATGTTATTCGAGAACTGCCCGGTGTAAGTTCGGTGTCGACTCAGCGTAGCGGGAAGGGAGGAGTAAAAACTAGTGTATATGCTGTATACCACGGTCTCTTGTTCTTCAAATGTTTATTTATTTACACGTTGTAGTTTTGTGTGATGATACTAGTGTAAGAAAATTAATTTGTGTGGTGGAAGTGAGAATTTATCAGGTTTCATAGTCTATCAAAAGTAAATCTTAATTATTAATCTTCAGTGAAGAGTCAAAGAATATTATTTGACACTATGTATATGTTCCTATCTCTCCTGTAGGGGAAGTGCTTTTAGCAGATATAGCAGTATTTCTACATAGTATCCTGAGTAAAAACAATTTTAAAAAATGGATGATCTTACCAGAATAAGAGTATCTGAATAAGCTATAGTGTATAATTTTTTCGAATTTGGACTTTTTCATTTGGCCATAATAGCTTTAAACATTTATGCTTGTACATTATGACAGTAAATCTTGGCCAGGTTGGAAAACATGCAAATGCTCGCAGTGATGGCGATCTTTAATAGTTTTGAGTTGCAGCGATGATCATTTTTACTTGCACACAATTTTCTTTCTTGCAGATATTCGAATTCCAGCATAACTTCACAACAAAACAAAGTCCATCCATTTTTAAAAACAAACATGAATAACAATTACTTGCCAATTAAGTCACTTCGGAACATCATTATTAAGAATGGAAAACTATTGCTGTTGCTCACACCGTAAATCCTATGCTGGCAGGTTGCAGCCCATGCATTGCCACTGCTCGCTAAGACACGAATAACAACATTTTCCAACGGGGAATCTTGGTACTCTCAGATGAATCTGGATCATTGTTCTGGTACCAATGTCCAACTTTTTGTCCTCTACAAGAATATCATCTTCAATTTGCCTTACCTTATTGCGTCCATACTGATTTTGATTAACCATTATTAAAATGTTCTCTAAGTTATATAATTTCCAGTTGCAATATAAACAAGTCAAAACTAGATTTTTAAAAATTATGCATTAATCTATGGTATGAACTCACTAAATTAGGGCAAAATGAAGATGGTTTTCTTTCAGAGGACTAAAAGTTGCAGTTTTTGGTACAAGAAATAATCCGCAGACATGAACATTAACACCACAAGTAAAGGAAAAAGATTGCAAAGTTTCAGCTCTTATCTTGCCGTGTAAAGAGAGATGAAGGCAATGTTTCCTGAGGGACGTTGCCAGAAAGGCACACCTGAGGGGACTGTTGCATTAATTTTTTGACAAGAATGATCAAATTATGTTTATCTTCTATCAAGTCCACATGAATGACTAAAAACCTTAAGTCCAACCTGACAGATAGTAGCGCACACCTTTAAGCAACACCAATTTCCACACAATATATTCCGGCAAGATAGAGCTTATACTGGTTCCTTATTTAACAACAAACTGTTAAGGTCTACAAGCACTATCATGACAGAATATTTGCAGAGGTTTATTGGCTTTTGTCAGTGCAGAGACAATGCTGAGACATGATTTTGTTTATAATGTTAATAATAATGATGATGATATTGAGAGCAATGTTAGAATTTGAACTTTTTTGTATCATTCCTTGAGTCAGCAATAATTAGATTGCTAGTGCCAAGGTTTTAAATATCACATATTACACATGATTACAGTTTTAGATATGATTTATGTTGTATATTCTTAAAATTTTAAGAATTTTCTGCAGTCATGAAGCTATCCAATATAGCCAGTATGTGAACTAGTCAGAAGGAAGTCTGATAATTTATGCGGTGGATGTGTTGCTGGTTGTTAATGCCATCTGATTTTCATATCTTTTGTGTCATATGCAAAGACAAATATGATTTATGGTATATTGGCTACTACTGCAAATATATTGTTTATACTACATTACTGTAACATCTGTTTATTATACTGGATTACTCGACTATTAGCAGTTTTGTTTGTGGCATTAATTTTTACACAAGTTTGCTCTTAATTTGTACTGCCTTGAGAATTTCATCTTTATATTGATAAACCATCCATTTTGAAATTAGGATTGCAGATACTGAATATATGGTACTGTATAGTCATGATGATGATGTGTGTTAGTAGTTTTATGTAAAATTCTAAGCCTGAGCTCACACTGGGGGGAAAAAAAGCTATAGAAATAATCAAATATGGAAGACATCCACAGCATTGATAATTTAACTTCTTTTATGTGTACAAAACTTGTAAAGCAAACAATATGGATTTTAAAGCATAATTATAAACCATATCATCTCAAAAACAAAAGAAGATCAGTAACTTGATACTCTTTCAGAAAAGATCATGGCATGGAACAGAACAGGTACAAACATGCTGGAAAGGAGATTATGTTTATAAACAGACATTTGCTGTGGAAGTCTTTATATTATGCACAGTTTAGGAGAAACTTTGGGTTATTGTGCTGGTCCAAAAATGTTGATTTCTGAGAGCTGTACACAAAAGGAAAGAGTACAATAAGGGCAAAGGAGTATTTGTTGTTGGAAATCTTCCTGTTTGGTTTTATGCTGCTTAACCTTTGGTGCGGTGAAATACAAACTTTGTGTGTGTGTGTGTGTGTGCGTGTGTGTGTGCGTGTGTGTGCGTGTGCGTGTGCGTGTGTGTGCGCGTGCGTGTGTGTGCGTGTGTGTGTGTGTGCGTGCATATATATATACACATATGTATGTATGTATAGTATATGAATTCAATAGTATCAGTGATGGTAGATTCTAAGGATTGTCTGTGTATTTTAAAACTTTGTAAACAAAAATATGAATAAAGTTTTATTGCAAAATTATATGCTTACTAAAGAGATAAAATAGACAAAAATGACAAATTACTGTTCTCTTTACTTAATCTTTTACTGATTATTTTCTTTTTTCTTTTTTCATTCTGTCCTTCACACTATTCATCTCTCATATACTTCTTTCTTTACTTCCTTGAATGATTTTCCTTTGTTTCCTTTAGTTCAGTTTATTGATTGATTATTGTGAAAATAATATGCCAAACAGTTCTGATTTTGAATTGAGTTATTGTGTGTTTCTCTTTGCGCACAAATATTTTCCTTGCAGGTGTATGGGCATGGAGGCATCCCAAAGGCACCCGTGAACACAGGTCCGGTTGAAAGGAAATTTACGGAAGAACAAGGTGCGTTGAAGTTATAGTTATGCTGTGGAAGTTATTTATTATGAAGATGAAATTTTTTTTATTGAAAAAAAAAAAAACAGCATTTAATTGGGAAGGAGAAGTTTGACCTTTTAGATGGGATGGATGGAATTTGTCACCTATTTAGATTTTTTTTTTTTTTTCCTCTCTCTCTCTCTCTCTCTCTCTCTCTCTCTCTCTCTCTCTCTCTCTCTCCCTCTCCCTCTCCCTCTCCCTCTCCCTCTCTCTCTCTCTCTCTCTCTCTCTGTCTCTCTCTGTCTCTCTCTCTCTCTCTCTCTCTCTCTCTCTCTCTCTCTCTCTCTCTCTCTCTCTCTCTCTCTCTCTCTCTCTCTCTCTCTCTCTCTCTCTCTGTCTGTGTCTCTCTCTCTGTCTGTGTCTCTCTCTCTCTCTCTCTCTCTCTCTCTCTCTCTCTCTCTCTCTCTCTCTCTCTCTCTCTCTCTCTCTCTCTCTCTCTCTCTCTCTCTCTCTCTCTCTCTCTCATATCTTTTCTTCTCTAAACCGAACTTTCACATTAAGTTTACATTTCATTTCCATTACATACATTTTGTGTTCTTCCCACTGTGCTTGTAATGAGAGGCAGTGTGCACCGGGTAATCCATCACTGCTCGCAGATGGAGCAAAACTCCTGTTAAATTTGTTTGGGTTGCATGCATAGTGGCCATTATCCTTTACTTCACTTGTTTTATCTGAACTCCACCATTTTTGTCTCCTACATTTTCTCTCTCTTTACTTTCTCTACTCCCCATGCTCTCTCTCTCTCTCTCTCTCTCTCTCTCTCTCTCTCTCTCTCTCTCTCTCTCTCTCTCTCTCTCTCTCTCTCATACATCCACATCCACATCCACTCACACACACTTATTCTCCCTCTCCCTCTCACTCACTCTTACTTTCGTTCAATCAAAGAGAAATAGTGTAATATCCATTTGCTCCGATCATATATAGTAAGTGGAAGTGTTTATTTTTCTCTTTCAAACATTTTGCATTACTATATTTTAAATAGACTGATATCAGATTATGAAGTTTGACAAAAAGGATTATGTGCAATATGTATTTCAACATCTATGAAAATATTGATATATTTTTACTTTTGACTTTTACGTTTTATCAAGTTATGATTGGCTGACC
>NC_091568.1:33835399-33840399 GCF_042767895.1 Penaeus vannamei | reverse complement strand
CACCTCGCAGCAGCAACTGTGGAAATTGGCATGTGATGATGGCCGCCGCGGCTTTCTCGATTCCGTTGTTGGCGGCGTGGAATGCGAGCGTCTCAGGAGCGATGCTGTCCGCTCTTATCGCGTCTTCCCATTCGAGGAGGAGCAGAAAATAGACTTGGAGGAGGAGGAGGAGGGGGGGGGGGCTCGGAGGCGACTGGACGTGACTCCCTAATTTCTTGTTCGTTCCGCGGGGGCCCCTTTACCTTGCGGTGGCCGTGAGGGCGAGCTGGCCCACGCTGTGAAAGTGAAGCACTTGCATGATTCCCAAATGAAGTTTCAATGTTACCGCGCGCAAGATGGTTGAGCCTCGGTGTAAAAGCCCCTGCCTCTTATCCGAGATATTTGGACTGCCGCGCGTCTGTCTGCTCGGCGGCCATGCAATTGAACAGATGCCAAGTTAAATCTGATTTAATGGCAGGCAACAGCCTTCAGTGTAGGTCCTGCCTCTCCTGCCTCCCCTCCTCTTCCCGCAGCTGACCCTTGTCATGCTGGCCACGCATCTGCCCCTGCCCCTGCCCCTGGCCCATGCCGTGGCCCTGCCCCAACCCCTACTCCTGCATCTCTGAATCCCGTCACGCGATGTTTACAGCCCCTTCAGCGTAGCTCCGTTCCCGCTGACCCAGTCGGCCTCTTGACTGACCTCTCTCCTGAATCCATCATGTAAGTCTTGTCCTCCTTAGCGACCCCGGCGCCAAGAAAGTATGCTAGCCCCTTCAATTATCAGTAGCTCGTTACGCTTGCTGTACTGATGCTAGGCTAGAAGTTGGCAATGACGATTACTGTTGTGAACGCGAGAAAGTTCGAGGGTGATACCAATTGCTATGGTTAAATCTATTATCAATAAAATACCCACAATGAAGTGTAACAATAAGAATAATTATGGCAGGGGGAGCAGTACCAATATCATGAAATGAAGATAGTGTGGCACTAAATAAGGGAGCACAAGGACTCATTTCCACCCCCTCCATCAAAGCCGAGCTTGACAATGGTGCGATTCCAACGGTTCCAGGATGACTCGGGCGGTTGAAACAGCTGTGATGCATCAGTGAGCACTGCTTTGTTTGTCAGGTGGTTCAACGAACGGAGGAGTCACGGCGGGGGTCGAGAGCCCCAGCCTCATGCCATAAATGTTTAGAGAGCCTCAGGAGGTCGCCTCACAGGGCTCCTCTGTTCCTCTTCGTTCCGCTGGGAGGGGTGGGACTGACGAGACGGGCAGGGACTTTGGTCTTATCTTTTGATACGTAAGATAGGACTTCATTTTTATGGACGTTCATGCAGTGGTTTCTTGTTCTATTGCAGGCGACGTGTCACGGTACCTCAACGTGGGCGACCTGAGCATTCGAGACGACCTCGAGGACGTGGACAGCGTGAGCGGGCACAGCGTCAGCGAGGAGGAGGCGAAGAACCCGAGGAGGGTGAAGGACCCAACCCCTGCGTGGGTGGCTGCCGCGACGTGGGAGCGCCACGCCCCTTTAGAAAACACTCGAAGTGGATCAAGGAGGACCACCTTCGCCGCCGCCAAGCCAGGACGTGATCCACGCTTAGAGGGGCCGCTCGAGGTTGGAGAAGGACCCGGACTGGACGCGTTGGAGCGGCGCGCCCTCGACTCCAAGAGGGTCTCCGGCTGCCACCCGCACACCAGCGAGGCCCGCGACGCCCTCAGACTGCAGCTCGGACACGGGGAACGCCAAGAAGAGGAGGAGGAAGGGGAGACGAAGAAGAAGCGAAGGAGGAGGAGGAAGAAAAGGGAAATCAGAAAACGCCATGTGAATCAATTGCTTGTACGTGGAGAGAACGTCGTGTTAGTGTCTGTAATGGAGCCTTGACAGCTGGGCCGCCTTCGAGGATCGGGATGAAGAGAAAAAAAACGTAATGACTCTTTCAGCTTATGAGGAAAGGACTTACGAACAGAAGCGATGGCGTTAATTTCACCTGCATATACATGCCTCCGGATGCCTTACACTTACCTTAAACGATTGTAGGTGTCAGTTCCTGAAAATAAAATAAAATTGTTATATTTTTTATGGAATAAATATAATCAATACTACTAATTTACTCACAAGAAACCCCAATAAACAAAATATAAAAAAACAAGAATTAAATGTAAGGCATTCCAATTCCCAACATGAATACCTATATTAAAGTGTGTCTCGCATTGTCCGTGTTCCAGTTAACGATAGTTTCCTTTTGTATAAATCAGTGGCGAGATGAATGGGACTAATGAACAAAAATCCAGCGAGCACCAAGCCATTAAAAGGAGCAAACAAGGCAGCTGCAAGTGAGCGCTTTTGTGAGCCTTTCCTTCGTACTCCCATAGTGCACTACACGAGCCGGAGCTCCGCTAACGATGCAGCTTTGGTTTCTGTCGGTATGTGTAATCTTCCGGCGTTTCTTTTCCTCTCTCTCTCTCTCTCTGTCTCAGTCATTCTTCTCTACTGTATCGGTTTCTTTTTCTTTCTTTCTTTCCCTCTCTCCTCTCCTTTCTTCTCTCTCTCTCTCCCCCTCTCTCTTCCTTTCACTCTTATCCTCTCTTTTCTTCTCGCCGCCTTCCATGCACAAGGCGAAGGAGGAGGGTCTGAGGGGCCAATTATTCCAAGCTGGTCGGCAGTTGCGCTCGTCACGTGTGTGTGTGAGCCTTTAAAGCCGATATGTCGAGACGCCCTGTTGCCGACCATGGTGTGTCGGGGGTGTCGGGGAGGGAAGGGGAGTCTGGGGAGGGGGGAGGGGGGAGGGAGGGGGTAGGCACGCTCTGTTGCCTACCTGGCTTGTCTACGGAGGTCGTGTTGCTTATCTGGCTTGGGTGTAGAGGCCGTGTTGTTTATTCGGGTTGGGTTTGGGAGGTCGTGTTGCTTGTGTCGCTTGCTATGGTTGTCATGTGGCATGGCTTGACTAGCTTTCCAGGTCATCATCTTGCTTTGGTTTGTTTGTCCGATGACTCTGGCTTGTTCTAGATTTTGTTGTTAATCAGACTTGGGAACAATGAAGCACCGCGTTAATTAACTGGCTTACCTTAGAGGCCATTGCAACAAATGGAATTACCCTAATCTAATGATTTATAATTTATTCGTATCTCAAACAAATTAAAGGGGAATATTTCTTACGATTTGTTCCAGTTGCCAGCATTAAAACCTCCCATTCCGCCAACACACCGTCCATACACCATCCCAAAAATCAAATCGTGGTTCCAACCTCCTCTTATTCAACTTTAAACCAATCATTCCAGTCGCAAACACAGCAAAAAAAAAAAAAAAAAAAAAAGAAAAAAAAAAAGAGGAAAACTCTACCGCTATGTCATCGACTCCATTCAGTCCAATCTGTACCCTTGTTCTTGGAGAATTTCGTAGCCTGTAATTAAGACTACGTGTCGTCTGAAGTTCCATCCTCCACAAAGGCATGTCAAGGAGTGCATCAAAGAACTTTTTCCCAGAAGAAAATCAATCTACAGCCGTATTCTCTGCGAAGGGGATGCCTTACAAGCTTTGTACAAAATGATACGGGCAGTTATACTATCACGGGAGAATTTGGTCGTCGTGAGATCAAGGTCCGTTCGTTATTATTATTATTTTTTTTAATTATCATTAATACTAATAGTAATGATAATAATTACGATGATAATAATAATAACAACAATAATATACAACAATTATTTTTATCATGATCATTCATATCATTAT
The DNA here is from genome assembly GCF_042767895.1 of Penaeus vannamei. Taxonomy (NCBI): domain Eukaryota; kingdom Metazoa; phylum Arthropoda; class Malacostraca; order Decapoda; family Penaeidae; genus Penaeus; species Penaeus vannamei. The sequence goes on along the minus strand of NC_091568.1, from coordinate 33,836,686 downwards.
TATTATCAGAATTACCATTATTATCAGAATTATCATTATTAATATGATTATCATTATCATTATTACTACTACCAATGCTGCTGATCTACGTGGCACTGTTTTTCTTTCTTTGAATTCTGAATCGTACTTTACAGAGAGAACACTATAAAACCTGGAGACATCTAAGTGCACAATAATCTGTCTGTACAAATCTTATCCATCTCTCTCAACATATGTAGTGTTATTAAATGCGTCTGCCGGTATTGCGTTTATATATATATATATATATATATATATATATATATATATATATATATATATATATATATATATATATATATATATATATATGATACACATCTGCCCGTCTTCAATCACACCAACTTTCGTCTTTTTTCTTGAAAAAAATCAGTTCAGAAAAACAGCTTAAAAATCTTCTCAAGTTTGAAATCTTAATTAACAGTAATGATTATCTTAATCTCCTTATCATTTCATTATCGCAGGCCCTACTTCCATGCTTCTCATTTCTGTAATTCAATCACCATTATGCTACCATCCCGTGTATATTCTCCTCTACATTTCTCCATTATATGTATACATTTTTTCTTTTTTTCTCTTCCTTTTTTATCATGCTCCGCCCCGTCTCCCTTAGCACATAATCTCGGTTCTCCCTCGCTGTTCTGCCTCCTTATCCCATTATCTCTCCGCTTCCCTTCTCTCACTTCTCTGCAGTTCCTCTCTCTCCTCTTCGTCGAAATCCACCTCTTCCCTCCGCGCGTTCCTCTTGACCGTTATGTCCTCGTCTTTCTTCCCTCCTTCCCTCCCACCCTCCTTCTCTCCTTCCCTCCGCCCGTTTCGCGTCGTTTTTCACTTCTCTCCCGATCGCATCCCTCGCATGAAAAGAGGGGAAAATGTCATTCCTCCCCTCAGCCTCTCCTCGCCGCGCTGTTCCAAGGGCAAAGCACTTTAACCGGGTTATGTGACGCAGGGAACGGCTTCTTCGGCCGTTATACAGCGACGTAAAAGCGTTACGAAAGCGACGTGTGACGAGGATCTATGTAAACAGGAAGCGTGAAATCCTGAAATTTCTTATTTCATTTTTTTCACAAATGAAAATATTCAAGTAGTGATTTTTTTTTCCCAACGATTATGAGTTTTCCAGGAGATACTTCAGCAGTGAGGCTCTCTTCCATGATTTATGAAGATGAACTTTATTAGTCATCACTGCCTCTTGTACAAATAATATAGACAGCGTTCCATTAATGAAATACAAGACCGTTTCAAAACGATGCACCTTTTTAAATGAAT
>NC_091568.1:33817899-33820399 GCF_042767895.1 Penaeus vannamei | reverse complement strand
TGTACGCGGGATGTATAACACTTGCCACATACACCCTCACATACACATATTCACACGTGAACGATATCAATTTCTCTTTCTGTATATGAATATCAGTAAATAAATAAATATGAATAAGAAAACATATGAGTAAATATTTAATCACACTTACACTCACACACACATATATATACACACACACACACACACAAACATATGCATATATATATATATATATATATATATATATATATATATATATGTGTGTGTGTGTGTGTGTGTGTGTGTGTGTGTGTGTGTGTGTGTGTGTGTGTGTGTGTGTGTGTGTGTGTGTGTGTGTGTGTGTGCACAGGGTAAACAGGGTAAATGTCCCTAGCAATGCCCACCAACGAGAGCGCATGCACCTTCTGCGCCAGGGAATGCCTCCTGGAGAGCCAAGCACTTACCGTGGGGATATCAACGCTCAGGTGAGAAGAAGGATTCGAAGCCAGTACAGATATCCAGGAACACAAGTCATTCACGGTTCACACACCCAATGGTGTTGTAGTATATTGGGGTCACTATCAGCACAGCACGGTATATCACACAGGATAAGTAGTACACACACAGCAGCAACTGTAGCACAGTATTGTACACACAATGGCAGGGTAGCACGCTAATGTACACGGAGACGAGGGATCACCCTGCGGTCAGCCTTCGAGGATCACTTGGGTATGGCACTAGGACTCGGTCAGGACACGGTGTAACACTGTATAATAGCGAGCCGAACACTGCATGGCGGGCACAGGCACAACATCCACACGAGGTAGGTATCCCGGGCGTTGGCACAGTGGGTCGTGTGTGTGTGAGAGCGAGGGAGGGACTGTGGAGTTTAGCAGGCAGCTCCTGACAGTCCAAGAGAGACAACTGGCGGCACGTGTGCTGGTGGTGTACAAGTGTGGCGTCACACAACACGTCACGGGCGCGTCACAAGATACAGGTGCGAGAAGCTTCACGGCGGAGCACGAGCGGCTTGGGTTCTCTCGCAGCTACGCACAACAAATGAGTACTTTCACAGTGGAGCGCCGTTGCCTCACCACACGGCGAAGGTTACGCCTGATCCGACCGTCACAGGTCCGCACGCACGTACGAACACACCTTAGTAAAGGACGGCCGCAACAAGCGAAAGTGATGGTGAGTGTGTTTGTCTGTGCGCCTCGATCCAGCGTGGCCCGCGCGCACCGCAATTCCCAGTCCGTGTGGAGCGTTTCACTGCGCTTCGTCCAGCCGCGCGGGGCCGCAGGACGTCCGGCTGAGCGAAGATCAGCGGCGTGTGGCAGCGAGAGTGGCGCCTCGTTCCGACACCCAGTAACCTTGTCCCCAATTCGTGGATGTGGCCCTAGTGAACAACCCGCATCACTTTTTTGCCTTCTCTAAGTCGATATATCATCATTTTTCGCATTTTCTTGTGCTAGTGAGCACCCATTTGCTTGCCCCTAGGTCTAGTTCAGCCCCCATCCGCGAAGACCGAAGCTAGGACTCGGAAAAAGGCAAAGAGCTGTCAGCTCGGGCCAGTGGGCCAAAGAAGTGGGTGAAGTTTAGTAGGTTAAGGGCGGATGGCGACAAGCCCTTGACCATATCAGGGAATTGTGCAACCCTGAGTCGTGCAGGAACCAGGAGATGCAGTCTTATGCATGGACGGTGTAGGAGGCTCGCCATAGCACCTGCTACGAGGCACGAACACCCCCTCCTGCACCATACATTTCCCCTACTTTAGTCCTAGCCCTACCGCGCGCCTAGGTCCACTCGCGGGGCTCAGGGCATGGTGGGGAGGGCTCCAGGGGGGAGGAAAAAGGGGGGTTGGGGAAGGAGGGATTCACCACGGGGCTGGGAGAAGGATAAGGGTGGGGAACGGGCTGAGTCCATACAGTTTACTTACTCAGCAAACTCCCATAGGCAACTCATGAGTGCAATGATGCTTTCTATACGTCTTGCTTCCCTCACCTTCGATGGCATGAGTCACTCGGGTTCCTCATTACCTTTTTCCATCACTCGTGACTCACCCCTCGATGTGCCCCTCGGCCTTGGAACTCATACCTTACCCATACCACGGGAACTACATCTTTTACGTGCCACTTGCAACTCATGCATTTTACTCACCCACTCATACTTTCTCCCTCTACCTCATTTTTCACGTTCTCATAGCCTCTCAGCCACTGTCTTATGCTTTCATGCGACACCAATTCGATGAGCCATGTTCTTAGTCTTCTCTCATAACCTCTCTCTCATTATCTCTCAGTTCATTAAGCAAGAAAAAAATAAGCAAAATTACACTGAACACACCAGTAAACACACACACAGAAAGACCAAAAAAGGGCAGAGAGAACGGCAGACATATATATATATATATATATATATATATATATATATATATATATATATATATATATATATATATAGAGAGAGAGAGAGAGAGAGAGAGAGAGAGAGAGAGAGAGACAGAGAGAGAGAGAGAGAGAGAGAGGTAGAGAGAGAGAGACAA
>NC_091568.1:33802899-33807899 GCF_042767895.1 Penaeus vannamei | reverse complement strand
TTTCCTCTTCCTCCCTCTCATCATTATCCCTTTTCTCAGCGTACCCTCCACATTCTTTTTCTTTTTCATTTCCTCTCTCCTTTCTCTCTCTCTCTCTCTCTCTCTCTCTCTCTCTCTCTCTCTCTCTCTCACTCTCACTCTCACTCTCACTCTCACTCTCACTCTCACTCTCTCACTCTCACTCTCACTCTCACTCTCACTCTCACTCTCACTCTCACTCTCACTCTCACTCTCACTCTCACTCTCACTCTCACTTCCTCCCTCCCTTCCATCACCTTCCCCCTCCCACATTTCTCCACACGAAAATAATAAAGATTTTACACCAAAAATAGAAGAAAAATACGAAAACAATATAAAATAATAAAAATACGAGAGAGTCCGCCAGTCCACCAGCGAGAGACTACAATGACAAATCCCACTGCGATTAACAGTATCTCGTACTCAAGGTGACTTTTCATTACCGAAAGCTGAAACAGAAGACTCGTCGAATTAAAAGAAAGAATTAAAGATCAATAAATAAGATTGCGGATTGGGACCACCCAAAGACACGAACGAAAAGAGAGAAAAACAGTGCGGAAAAGAGATGAGGCACGGGAATGGAAGAGAACGAGAAATGGAGAGAAAGAGAAATCACGGAAAGGGTAGCAATAAGAGAATAAACGAACAAAAGATAAAACAAGAGGAAACAAACAAAAACAAAACAGAACCAAAAAAAAAAATACAAAAATCGAAAAGATGAGACAATCTACTAAAACAAAACAAAAAAATATACAAAGAAAGAAAAAAAAAACCTTTAAACCAACAACCGTAAAACAACAACAGTACCTAAATAGCGCCCCAGCACGCCCTCCCGCCTGACGACAAGCCCGAGCGAGAAGGGGGTCGCGAGGCGTCGGTAAGTAATCCAAGGAACAACACTTTGCTCGGGCGCGGCGCGTGGAGCCCTCCGGTCGCTAATCAGATCGAGCCTTTCATCAACACAAAGGCAGCGGCCTCGTCGTCAATGCGCAGGCAAATCGGATCACGAAGACACCTGTAGCATGAAGCAGATGGATGCCTGGCCTTTGCATGAGCGCCGTCAAAGATCTTTTGCTGGGGACTGTGCACGCGCGCGCCGGAATTTACGAGGTTAGGTCCGAGCGCGAGAGGGAAAGAGGCGCCGATACACACACACACACACACACACACACACACACACACACACTCACTCTCTCTCTCTCTCTCTCTCTCCTTATTTCTCTCTCTCTCTCTCTTTATTTCTCTCTCTCTCTCTCTCTCTCTCTCTCTCTCTCTCTCTCTCTCTCTCTCTCTCCCTCTCCCTAAAAGTATGACGGTTTCCTTTCTTCTTAAAGCAATGAAGGGAAAAAGGAAATCTATATATTATTGATTCTATCGCTTACACTCCTCATGCTTCAGGTTTTAATCGAATCGAATGAAAATCGAACAGAGAATCAAGAGTCATAGCTCCGAGTTCGTGTAAAAGCCTCTCCATGGCGGCTCGAAATGGAGATTATAATTACGTAAAGTATCAATACTTCCAACTTTCTGCCTCTCGTCCATCACGGTCGCCGCAACTGTGTCAGAAACACGAGGGTAGTACCCCCCCCCCTCCCCTCCCCCCTGTTCCACCTCATTGAAATGTTAATTACATGACCTGTCGATATAAATCATTTACGAGTGATACATCTTTTAGCTGATCTAATCAAACCTTAGTCACAGAATTATTCCATGACCTTTTGTTTACTACACTTTATAATAGACTAATGCCAGCCATGGTATCACGCCTATTAAAAAAGCAACGACTGCAGATTAAAGATTTCCGTCTGCATCTCCAAATAAAGTAAGATATTAAGTTTCACTTGACATACAAACACACTGGCAATGTACAAAACACGGTTGACATTGATTCAAAACTTCCGTATTCTTCTTGGTTAGCTTCGCACACGTCTCAATGTCAGAGTTGCAAACGGCCGCCAGTGCGTGCAGTGCGTGTAGCGTTGCCACATTCAACTTTAATTTCTTTTGTACTGACGAGGGGCGGTCACAATCTAATTTCGATTTCGTAACCTTTGATGTAAGAACAAAATGTATTTTCGCGAAAGAATTCACTTCCCAAGCAGAGTACACGCGCTAATCCGATGAGCGAAGAGCCGCAGTTGACACAGAAAACGAACCAAGTCAAAGCGGAAGTAAATGCGAACTCACAATTACTTCTGTTGTTTTCCCTATGACCAGACTCACTGACGGCGAAAACGACAGGTCTTATATAACCAACTAAGGCAAATTTACCGCGAAACGTAAATAAATATTGCCACAAAACCCAACCAAACACAATATTCCCCCGCAAGTTAAAACAGAAAACGAGAGAAAAAAATAAAAGAAAAATGGGAAAAGAAAATCGACAATCCCCGAGCCACCTTTCCGTTTTCTTTCTTCCAAAGCACGGGCGGTGTCCTGTAAGTGTTTTCCTGTGTCTGTCCATGTTTACGGGCGATTCCTGGTGTCAACTGGCTGGCATCAGGAAGGAGCCGACCTCCCCCTGCTCCTGCCCTTGCGTCCAAGGTTAGAACTTGAGAAAAAAAAAGGAAAAAGGAATGTACTCGCTGACCCGTCTCCATAGCGATACAGGAGGTTAGAAGAGATAACCCCAGCTGGAGACACCGACTTCCCTTCGTCCATAAGAATACAAAAAAGGACGAATGGATGTCTTTTTTTTCGGATACTCGGAAGTCACATTGTCGTATTGGTTGACATCGTGGCCTTTCTGAACCGAGAGGCTACAAGATGTTCAGAAAAGTTCATGTAGGGACATTTTGATTATATTCCGAGACCACGCCCGCATAGTAAAATGTCTTCTCAGTGTTGTAACCTTCTATTTGCTATGAAGCTTTCTCACACACACACGAACGTACACACACACAGGCATACACGGACATACACACAGGCATGCACACACACACGCAGGCATACATACACACAGACACAGGCATACACACACACGCAGGCATACACACACGCACACAGACACACAGACACACACAGGCATACACAGACACACACACAAACACACAGACACACAAACACACACACACACACAGGCATACACACACACACAGAGGCACGCACACACACTCACACACACACGCGCGCAGACACACGCACACACACACACACAGGCATACACACACGCATGCACAAACACACAGACATACAAACACGCAGACACAGGCACACACAAACACACACACGCACACACCGTAAAGTAAAGCCGTCCGGTAAAACATGAGAAAGAATTCCGATACTTCAGTCATGCAACTCTTGGCGGAGGGGAACACGTGGACACAACCCAAGTGGTGCACTGGGTTCTTTAAGGGGTGGAAATCGACTTGCGGTTCTCCCCCTCCCCCCCCTCCCCCTTCTTTCTATAAGTCCCTCTCTCTCTGTTTGTCTGTCTGTCTCTGTCTCTCTCTCTCTCTTTTCTTTATCTCATACAAACAACTCTCCGATTCTTGTCATATCTTTCTCTCTCTCTTCTTCCTTCATTTCTTTCTTAAGTCCTTCCTTTCTTTCTTAACTCCTTCCTTTCTTTCTTGACTCATTCCTTTCTTTCTTAATTCCTTCCTTTCTTTCTTAACCCCTTCCTTCCTTTCTTAAGTCCTTCCTTCCTGCCTTCCTCCGTTCTGTCTTTATTAAACAATACACAAGAAAGCAAGCAAATCAAGACAACGATCCACACTGTTTCGAGACAACGCTCATCTCCTCTTCAGGTAGGAAAAAAAAAAAAATTGTTATGGTCTCGTCAGTCAACATATATTTTTTTTTTTACAGTTAGGACAGTCGTTCCACTGAATTATACTGAAGTTTCTGTACCTGTCAGAGAAACAGGTGTCCGAGTGTTCATAGCTTGACCGTACCATTAGCCACGACCTTCGGACTTCCATGAATCATGGCTTGTGTCGCTCATTTATATTCGCTAATGCCTTTTTTTAACAGGTTGTGATACTCCGCTCTATAAACGATGATTCTCGTTATACATGGAATTTAAATAAATATAAGGAAGTTAATAATAATAATAATAATAATAATAATAATGATTATGATGATGATAATTGTGATGGTGATGACGATGATAATGGTGATGATGGTGCTAATAATAATGATAATAATAATAATAGCAATAACAATAATAATAATAACAACAATAATAACAAAAACAATAACAACAAAAACAACAACAACAATAATAATAATAATAATTGCAATACTAATAAAAGCCGCTCGAAAAGCAAGGCAGAGAACTTCTGGTAACTTCCGACACCTCGAGGAAGTCTCTCTCCTGAGCGCAGGTGAGCCGTGGACAAGAACCGTCTGCGTGAGGGCCTAAAAAAGGGAGGTTGGAACGCGATGGGAGCAGCGGAGGGAGGGGAGGGGGGTGAAGGGAAGGAGTGAGTGAATGAGAAAAGGAGGGAGGGAGGGGAGGGAGGGAGGAGGGAGGGAGGGAGGGAGGGAGGAGAGAGGGAGGGAGGGAGAGAGAGAGAGAGAGAGAGAGAGAGAGAGAGAGAGAGAGAGAGAGAGAGAGAGAGAGAGAGAGAGAGAGAGAGAGAGAGGGGGGGAAAAGGAAAGAGAGTGTGAGAAAGAGGGAAAAGGAAAGAGAGAGAGTGAGAAAGAAAGAAAAAAAAAACATTCAGACAGACAGACATCCAGACAACCAAACAAAGACACACCCAACCCCCCCTCTAAAAAAAAAACACGCACAGACCCAAACCAAAACAAAACACCACCACCACGAATGGCCCCAAAACCAAAACAAGAAAGACATGACAGGAGGAAGAACATGCCACGGGTGTCACAATTCAGGAAGGAAGACACCGTGGCGCCGAGAGCAAGGACCCCGCCCACTGTGGGAAGCCGTGACACCAGGCACGGTTCAGCGAGGTGACGGCTGAGACGCGGGCGAGGCAGAAGGGAGGAAGGAATGAAAGGATAAAGATGAGGAGAAA
>NC_091568.1:33780399-33787899 GCF_042767895.1 Penaeus vannamei | reverse complement strand
AGCAGCAGCAGCAGCAGCAGCAGCAGCAGCAGCAGCAGCAGCAGCAGCAGCAGCAGCAGCAGCAGCAGCAGCAGCAGCAGCAGAGCAGTAGCAGAGCAGTAGCAGAGCAGTAGCAGAGCAGCAGCAGCTGCAGTAGCAGTCGTAGCAATAGTAGTAGTAGTAGAAAAAGTGGAGAAATAAGAGGAAGAAAAAAAAAAGTAAGGCGGGTGAAAAACGGAAAGATTAGAAAAATACACAATCAAGAAGAGAAGACGAAGAAGAAGAAGAGGAAGCAGAAGAAGAAGAAGAAGGAGGAGGAGCAGGCGATCGGCACTTCGCACCTGGCTCTCTCTCGGTGCATAAACCTCGGCGAAATCCACATAAAGCATTTAAAGGCGCGCCAGGTGTGCGTTGGGCGGTGGGGAGAGCGGGGCGAGGTGAGAAGGTGAGGGAGAGGGTGGGGCGAGGGAGGGGAGGGGTGGGAGGGGTAGGAGAGGCGGAGGAGGAGAGGGAGAGGGGAGAGGCGAGGAGAGGGAGAGGAGGGGTGAGAGAGGTGAGGGAGGAGAGGGAGAGGCTAGGGAGGGGGAGGGAGAGGCTAGGGAGGGGGAAGGAAGAGGCGAGGGCAGGGAAGGGAGGGGTGGGAGGGGCGAGGGAGGGAAAAAGTGGGATAGAGGTGAGGGAGAAGAGGGGTAGGAGAGGGAAACGCGGGAGGGAAAATGAAGAAAGAGAGGCTTTAGGGGAAAGATAGGGGGGGGGGGGGGAAGTGAGAGTTAGGGAGAAAGGAGAGTGAAAGAGAGAGGCAGCAGGGAGAAAGGGGAGAGACGAAGCAGGGGAGTGGGGAGAACAAACGTTTCGGACGGGTGAGTTTTTTCTTCGTGAACTCTAGCGCCCTCATCAGCCCCGCCCCGCCCACCACCCACAACCAGCCCAGCGCCTTCACGCCCCCACACACATGCACTATACATACACAAATGCGCACACACATAATGCAATGTGCAAATATGGGAGCACACACTCAATCAATCACACACAAAACCAAACAAACACACACAGACGTGCGCAAACAAACAGACAGAGACGGACAGAGACAGACAGACAAACACACACATACACACACACACACACACACACACACAAACACACACACACAAACACTCTCTTTCTCTTTCTCTCTCTCTCTCTCTCCCTCTCTCCCTCTCCCTCTCCCTCTCCTCTCTCTCTCTCTCTCTCTCTCTCTCTTTCTCTCTCCCTCTCTCTCTCCCCTTCCCTCTCCCTCCCCCTCACCCTCACCCTCACCCTCACCCTCCCTCTCCCTTTCCCTCTCTCTCTCCCTCTCCCTCTCCCTCTCCCTCTCCCTCTCCCTCACCCTCACCCTCACCCTCACCCTCACCCTCTCCCTCATGCCCCAACACCAACTCGCTGACACCCACACCCAAGTCCCACTCGCCACTCGCTTTTGCCGCCTAAACTCCTACCCACATGAGAGGGGTGGAAAAGACGAAGGAAAAAGGGGGCAAAGAAGGGTGAAAAAAGGGGAAGAGGGGAGGGAAGTGAAGTGGGGAAAGAGGGAGGAGGAGGAAGTGTCGAGGGGAAAGTGTACGTGTGTGGGGGGGGGGGAGACGAAGTAAAAAGGGGAAAATAAGAGGAAAAGGGGAAGAGGGGAGGGAAGTGAAATGGGGAAAGAGGGAGGAGGAGGAGGAGGAATCATCGAGGGGAAAGTGTATGTGTGTGTGTGTGTGGGGGGGGAGGTAGCATAAGCACATCGTACTCACACGAGGGAGAAAGATGGTGGGGATGGATGAAGGCGGAGAGAGGGAGAAGGATGGGGGAATGGGTGCAGGGGGGGGGGGGCAAGTGCGTGGGTGGGTGGGCGTGCGAGTGGGTGCAATGATGTGTGTGCTACAGAACCATGACCAGAGCGATCATGGGCTGGATTTGCATGTTCTTCGCACACGCAAAACGCCGTAGTGAAAGCAAGCAATCAGACGCGGCACATGCAGACACACATTCACCCTCTGCCAACTCCACATGCACTGCTCCACCGACATCATGTGCACTGCTCCACCGACATCATGTGCACTGCTCCACCGACATCATGTGCACTGCTCCACCGACATCATGTGCACTGCTCCACCGACATCATGTGCACTGCTCCACCGACATCATGTGCACTGCTCCACCGACATCATGTGCACTGCTCCACCGACATCATGTGCACTGCTCCACCGACATCATGTGCACTGCTCCACCGACATCATGTGCACTGCTCCACCGACATCATGTGCACTGCTCCACCGACATCATATGCACTTTCTCCACCGACATCATGTGCACTGCTTCACCGACATCATGTGCACTGCTCCACCGACATCATGTGCACTGCTCCACCGACATCATGTGCACTGCTCCACCGACATCATGTGCACTGCTCCACCGACATCATGAGCTCCAACAAAGTCCACTTCGACCTCTCCATGCGGATGCTGTGCTTACAATATCTCTGTGGTGGAGAACGAGATGGGAAGGGAGAGAGGGAGAGAGGGAGAGAGAGAAAGGGAGATGGAAAGAGAGAGCGAAAGATTGCGAGATGCTTAAATGGGAAGAGAGAGAGAGAGAGAGAGAGAGAGAGAGAGAGAGAGAGAGAGAGAGAGAGAGAGAGAGAGAGAGAGAGAGAGAGAGAGAGAGAGAGAGAGGGAAAGGGAGAGAAAGAAGAAAAAAGAGAAAAATGAAAGAGGGAGAAGAAGAAGAAGGAAAACGAGAGGAGGAGGAAGAGGAGGAAGAGATATAAAGAGAGATAAAAAATAAAGAGAGAAAGATAAGACAGACGAAAAAAAGAGGTTGAGGATGATGATGGGGAAGAGAGTGATGGAGAAGGAGGAGGGGCGAGGGGGGGAGGGCAAGGGGCAAGATCAAGAGGAGGGAAGAGTGGTGACGCAGAGGTTGCGAGGTGGAGCCGGAATGGGGGGTGGGGTGGGGAGGGAGAGGTTATGAGGTGAGAGTCATGCTAACGGATCTGAAGCCAGGGAGGGGTGTGGTGGGGTTCACGGGCGTTAGGGGGAGAGAGAGAGGGAGAGAGGGAGGGAGGAGGGAGGGAGGGAGGGAGGGAGGGAGGGAGGGAAGGAGGGAGGGGGGGAAGGGGATAGAGAAAGCTAGGGAGGGAGGGAAGGGGAGAGGGGGAGGTAGGAGGGAGGGAAAGGGAGAGAAGGGGATAGAGAAAGCTAGAGGAGGGGGGGAGGGAAGGGGAGAGAGGGAGGGAAAGAGTAGAGGAGAGAGGGAGAGAAAGAATAGAGGTGAGAGGGAGAGAAGGGGAGAAAGGGAGGGAAGGAGTAGAGGAGAGAAGGAGAGAAGGAGAGAAAGGGAGGGAAGGAGTAGAGGAAAGAGGGAGGGAAGGAGGCAAAGGGGATGAGAGGAACAAGGACAGATTTGATATATTCATATGATAAGAAGATAGCAATAATTATGGTAAGAAGAGTAATCATAACATGAGCTGTATGATAAATGAAACAGAAATAGATACAATAATAATAACAATAATAGCAATGATAACAGTAACAACAGCAGTAATAATGATAACAATAATGATAATAACGATAATAATGACAATAATGATAATGATGATTGATGATGATGATGATAGTGATAATATTAATATCATTAATAATAATAATAATAATAATAATAATAATAATAATAATAATGATGATGATAATACTAATAAAAATTATAACAACAACAACAATAATAATAAAAGGAATAGTAGCAACGATGATGGAAAAAAACAACAGGAAATTTATCTCCCGCGGTCAGCCCATAGAGAAAGCCCGAGAAGGAAATGGAAGTGCGAGACAGACGCGAAAAAGGGAAATGAACCTGACAATACCGGTGTGCTTGGGGGCGTGTGCTTCGTCCGATGTGTGATGCAGCGTGCGCGTGTACCTCTGTTGTTTGCTTTTCAATTGCCTCGAAAACCGGGCACCGTATAAAGTTTGTACAAACAGTTTGTCTATTCTGAACAAGCACAATTTTCAACAAGCACTGCACGTGATAATAATAATGATAACAACAACAACAATAATAATGATATTTATAGAAATAATAATAACAATAATGATAACGATAATAATTGTAGGTATAATAATATTAATAACCATTTTAATAATGATAATAATAATAATGATGATACGTTACTAATAACCTTCATCATCATAATCACCATCATTATCAACCACAACACCATCATTATCATCATCTAACAATCATAATATCAATAACAAGCTCATCCATACATACCAACCGACGAGCGATACAAGGCAACCGTCGATACTTACATCTGAAAAAAATAAATAAATAAACATAAGGAATTAAATACCATAAAAAGAGAGAGAATACATACACGAGTTTAAAATGCAACACAAGGAATTAAATACCATATAAAGAGAGAGAACATACACGAGTTTATAATGCAACAAGCATTTCAGCAACTCGACACAACAGTCATTGTCATTCAGCATGTCAAACGACTCACTCTGAAATTCATCATAGACAATCGGATAATTTGTAAACGAGAAGGATCTGGGTCATCAGAATACAGTATATATGGATACATATATACGTATGCAGTATACATGGAGGACGTGTGATACAGAGTGGTGAGTAGAGAGAGGGGGAGGGAAAGAAGGCGAGAGGAAGAGAGGCAGAGAGGGAGGGGAGAGAGAGAGGAGAGAGGGAGGGAAGACAAGAGGCTTTGAGAGAGAGAGGCAGAGAGAGAGGGAAGACAAGAGGCTTAGAGAGAGAGAGGCAGAAATAGAGAGAGGGAGAGAAGGAGAGAGAAAGAGAGAGAAAGAGAGAGAAAGAGAGAGAGAGATAGAGAGAGAGAGAGAGAGAGAGAGAGAGAGAGAGAGAGAGAGAGAGAGAGAGAGAGAGAGAGAGAGAGAGAGAAAGAAAGAAAAAAAGAAAGAACGAAAGAAAGAAAGAAAGAAAGAAAGAGAGAAAAAGAGAGAGAGAGAAAGAGAGAGAGAGAGACGGAGGAGGAGGGGGAAATAAAACTACAGTTAGGCGGACCAGTGGGACAGGGAGAGTTCACCGGGGGTCACTCTCGGCTGAAACCTTGACAAACACGCTGCGGCCTCTCTGCACCGCCGCTGGGACATCTACGGGTCTGGGAGAGGAACCCTTTCACGGAGGAAGAGGAAGGGGGGGGGGGAGGAAGAGGGGGAAGAGGAAGGGGAGGGGGAGGGAGGATGGAAGGAAAAGGGGGAGGGAACGATGGAAGGAAGGATGGAAGAAAGAAGGGGGAGCGAAAGAGGGGGAGGAGAGGTAAGAGAGGGAGGAGAGGGAAAGAGAGGGAGGAGAGGGAAAGAGAGGGAGGAGAGGGAAAGAGAGGGAGGAGAGGGAAAGAGAGGGAGGAAGAACGGTGTTGGAGAGAGGGGAAAGTTTAAAGAGATAGACGGAAAGAGAGAGAGAGAGAGAGAGAGAGAGAGAGAGAGAGAGAGAGAGAGAGAGAGAGAGAGAGAGAGAGAGAGAGAGAGAGAGAGAGAGAGAGAGAGAGAGAGAGAGAGAGAGAGAGAGAGAGAGAGAGAGAGAGAGAGAGAGAGAGAGAGAAAGAGAAATCTAGAAAGCAAGAGAGAGAGAGAGAGAGAGAGAGAGAGAGAGAGAGAGAGAGAGAGAGAGAGAGAGAGAGAGAGAGAGAGAGAGAGCAAGAGAGAGAGAAATAGAAAGAGAGAGAGAGAGAGAGAAAGAAAGGAGAGAGAGAACTGAAAAGACCACCCGACTCGCAGGTTAAACTCGTCCCTTAAAAGTCAGCTTCGAGTCCTTTGTCACAACAAACCTTGGACTTTCTTTATTACATTATTTTTTCTCAGTTCCAAAGTTCCAGAGTGTTCCGTGGGCGCCGTGAACAATGACTCACGTAACCTTTCACAGCGGTGCACTTGGCGAGCGCTTGGAAAGTGGTGGCGACGCGGACCCTTCACTCTCCGCCGTCCTCAGAACTATCAACGAAACGCACACTCGCTCGCTCGTCCGCTCTTATCTGTCTGTCTGTCTGTATTCCTGTCTGTTTGTGTCTGTATTCCTGTCTGTGTGTCTGTATTCCTGTCTGTCTGTATTCCTGTCTGTGTGTCTGTATTCCTGTGTGTCTGTATTCCTGTCTGCCTGCCTGTATTCCTGTCTATTTGTCTGTACTCCTGTCTGCCTGTCTGTATTCCTGTCTGTGTGTCTGTATTCCTGTCTGTGTGTCTGTATTCCTGCCTATCTGTATTCCTGTCTGTGTGTCTGTATTCCTGCCTATCTGTATTCCTGTCTGTGTGTCTGTATTCCTGCCTATCTGTATTCCTGTCTGTGTGTCTGTATTCCTGCCTATCTGTATTCCTGTCTGTGTGTCTGTATTCCTGCCTATCTGTATTCCTGTCTGTCTGTCTGCCTGCCTGTCTGTATTCCTGTTTGTGTCTGTATTCCTGTCTGTCTGTATTCCTATCTGTTTGTCTGTACTCCTGTCTGCCTGCCTGTCTGTATTCCTGTCTGCCTGCCTGTCTGTATCCCTGTCTGTCTGTCTGTATTCCTGTCTGCCTGCCTGTCTGTCTGTATTCCTGTCTGCCTGCCTGTCTGTTTATCTCTGTCTGTCTCTCATTCTCTTTGACAAGACAATCAATAATCATTTCACTCCAGTTTAAAAATACGATAAAAAATCTTTCTTTATATCAAGAGTGAAATTTTTTTTGGGGGGGAAAGGAGCAGCAGCGTGAAAGAGAGAAAGAGAGGAGAGAGAGAGAGAGGAGAGAGAGAGAGAAAGAGAGAGAGAGAGAGAGAGAGAGAGAGAGAGAGAGAGAGAGAGAGAGAGAGAGAGAGAGAGAGAGAGAGAGAGAGAGAGAGAGAGAGAAATCAGAGAGAGAGAGAGAAATCAGAGATAGGCAAAGACAGACAAAGAGAAAGACAGACACAAAATTAAAAAGATAAGTGAAATAAAGCGAATAAACAACCAACAAGAAAAAAAAGAAAAAAAAAGGAGAAAGAGAAAGAGACAGGGAAAGAGAAAAAGGAGAGAGTTGTTTTTCGCTCACAGCAAAAAAAAAACAAAAAAAACGGGAGTCCCAGGCAGACCTATCTGACAGCAGCCACTTGTTGCACTACCACCACTGGCAGCGTCGCCGGCGATGTTGCCAGGGTGATGCCATGCAACCCAGCAACTCTAATCTCACTGTAGAATTCGTTTTGTGTATGTGTGAGGGAGGGGTAGGGGGTACTGAGAGGGGTAGGGTGTATTGGGGGGGGTAAGGGGTACTGGGAGGGATAGGTGGTATTGGGAGGGATAGGTGGTACTGAAAAGGGTAGGGAGTATTGGGAGGGGTAGGGGGTACTGGGAGGGGTAGGGGGTACTGAGAGGGGTAGGGGCTGCTGAGAGGGGTAGCGGGTACTGAAAGGGGTAGGGGCTACTGAGAGGGGTAGGGGGTATTGGGAGGGTAGGGGTACTGAAAGGGGTAGGGGGTATTGGGAGGGATAGGTGGTACTGGGAGGGGTAGGGGC
>NC_091568.1:33767899-33770399 GCF_042767895.1 Penaeus vannamei | reverse complement strand
CCCTCCATCTCCACCACCCTTCTCTCCTTCTCCTTCCCTCCCTCCCACATCGCCCCCTCCCTCTTCCCAATCTCTTACTACTCCCATCCCCTCCCCCATCCTCATCCCTCCCCCTCCTCTCTCCCTCACCTTCGCCCCTCACACTTCCACCCTCTCCTTACCTCCCTCCCCCCACCCTCCCCTCCACCTTCGCCCCTCACACTTCCCACCCTCTCACACACCCCCTCCACCCCACCCTCTCCCCCTCCCCTCCGGGCATACCTCGGGATCTTGGCTCCAACATTTATTGCATTGTGTCTTCTGTGTCTCCGGCGGTGCTCGCGCCCTCCTCCGAGTCCAAGACCAGTTTGTATATTTTCGCAGCTCCAAGGGATATGAATTGCTTTGGGATTACAACTCTCTCTCTCTCTCTCTCTCTCTCTCTCTCTCTCTCTCTCTCTCTCTCTCTCTCTCTCTCTCTCTCTCTCTCTCTCTCTCTCTCTCTCTCTCTCTCTTTCTGTGTGTGTGTGTGGGGGGGATGCGTGTGTGTGTGTGTGTGTGCATATTAGTCCCTCATCCGGGGATAAAGTTAAGTCAAGCAGGCGACTGTGAGACTAGACTCAGGGATATTTAGCACGTGCAGACTCTGTTATCTTCATATTGATTTTTAATTTACCTTTACAAAAACAGAATTGAACGATAACATAAAGCAAGCAGCTGAGTGGGAACACCGAGAGGGGGGGGGGAGGGGGTAAATCAGGACGGCAGACGCAGTAGCTCGCTGTCGGATGCCACAGTGCCTGCGAGGGGCGGGTGTGAGGGGTGGGCGTGAGGGGCGGGCCCAGTGACGTCGGCGCTGGCACCTGGCGCCCATCGTCGCAAACCCCGAGGGGAACTACCGTGCTCTCACGCCCACCCCCGCCGCCCACCGCTTCCGTGCCCCTTCACCCCTTCCTCCCTCCCCCACCCTCTTCACCTCCCTCCCCCTACGCCTATCGTCCCTGCCAAAGTGCCCCAAAGCCTCATCACCAACCCTGATAACCCCTTCCTGGCCATCGCCCTTGTCAACGACACCCCCCCCCCCCACCACCACCACCAGACATAAGATATTGGTTGCCGAGGGAAGACGACCAAAATAATCATAATATTAATTGTAATAGTAGTAGTAATAAGGATAATAACAATACAAAATAATAGCAACGGAGTAATAATGACCATAATGAGAACAATAATAATCATAATAATAATCTTAATAACAACTACAACATCAAATAAAAATCCGTTCCCTCGAGGTGTTGAAACCCGGACCCCGTGCCAGGAAGGACCTCCGCGCCATCCCGCTTCCAGGTGTCGAGCGGCACCCGAACCCGACCTGCTCACTAATTGACAAGGACCTCGCCCGGGGGGTTTCGGCGCCCGTCAGCTGGTCGCACCCCCACCCCCACCCCCCCTCGCCCCCCCCCACCTAAGCCTCGATGCTGGGCCTCCTCCGTGAAGCGTCATGCTACCCGGGGCACCCTCCTTCGCCCGTCTGGAGAAGCGGTGTAAGATGTTGCTCCCGTGAGACTGGAAGGAGGGGGAAAGGAGAAAGAGGGAGGGGGAGGGGGAAAGGAAAAAGAGAGAGGGGGAGGGGGAAAGGAGAAAGAGGGAGGGGGAAAGGAGAAAGAGGAAGGGAGGGAAGAAGGAGGGGGAAAGGAGAAAGAGGGAGGAGGAGGAGAAAGAGGAAAGGGCAGAGGAGAAAGAGGAAAGGGGAGAGGAGAAAGACGGAGGGGGAAGGGGAAAGGAAAAAGAGGGAGGGGGGGGAAAAGAGGGATTTTAGGAAAGGCCTGGATACGTTACAGGATATTTGGGTTGTACTGTGGGAAGTGTTTGGCCGGAGTTGTGTTATATTCCGACTGCATCGTAGCGTGCTCTGACTATAATTAAGGATGTTTTAACATGACTGTATCACAGAATATTTGGACTGCACTGCAACATATTTCAATTGTACCGAAGGACATTTTGCCAGCATCTTGGGATATTTATCACGATCTATTTTGAGTGCAGGGTAGGACATTCTGTTTCTTTTTATTAATATTATCTATTACTGGATATTAATGGATCAGCTGACTGAGCCAAAACATTTAGCCGTTTTCCTTTTTTTCTGCACCAGAAACACTTTTAACTCCTTTTACTCCTTTTACTTTCTTTTCTGCCTTTGTATATAGCAAATCCCAATCGCAACCTACTCCCCCTTCTAACTCGCCATCTTCCCAAATCAGCTGGAATTCGCAAGCGCCGATCCCCCCAATCCGTCAGAAGGGTTACAGCGGTTCACCAAGCCTTCAGAACGGGATTCGACAAGCCACGCTGAATGTCAATGAACGTAAAATGACGTAGCAAACCACCCGCAGCAAGTGCACACGAACAAGTGAACATCGGGGATAAGAGGAAGGGTAATTTGAAGTGTTTTCTATGGGCGTGGTTGGCGTGCTTGGAATGGCCGTGCCTGTGTGTGTGTGTGTGTGTGTGTGTGTGTGTG
>NC_091568.1:33750399-33757899 GCF_042767895.1 Penaeus vannamei | reverse complement strand
AAAGAAAAAAATTGTCAAACGAAAAAGAAAAAGAAATATATCAACAGGTAAAACGAATAAAACTTTGCATAAGACGGGAAGAAAAAAAAACTCTCGGGAGAAAAATTATCCTCAATATTCATTTCATTTTGTTTTTGTTTTCCTTTTCTCTCTCTCCTTCTCATGCGTCAAAACGGAAAACGTAGACGAAAGTAAAGCAAGGAAGAAAGCGCACCTCCGATTCTTTCGCAAACTGCCACGGGTGACATAATATACGTTCGATTCCGTGTCTTGGTTAAGAAGAAGAAGAAAACAAGGAAGGAGAAAAGAATGCTTTGGAGAAAAAGAGGAGAGGGGGAGGGGGTGGGGTAGAGGGAGGAGAGGGAGAGAGAGAGAGAGAGAGAGAGAGAGAGAGAGAGAGAGAGAGAGAGAGAGAGAGAGTGAGAGAGAGAGAGAGAGAGAGAGAGAGAGAGAGAGAGAGAGAGAGAGAGAGAGAGAGAGAGAGAGAGAGAGAGAGAGAGAGAGAGAGAGAGAGAGAGAGAGAGAGAGAGAGAGAGAGAGAGAGGCCAACAGAGAGGAGGTTACAACAGCAGACACAAAAGATGGCTCAGAGGCCAGCAGGTAACCTGGGCAACAGCCGGTTACTATGTCGAGGGTTTGGAGGAAAGACAGAGAGAGGGAGAGAGAGAGAGAGAGAGAGAGAGAGAGAGAGAGAGAGAGAGAGAGAGAGAGAGAGAGAGACAGAGAGAGAGAGAGAGAGAAAAAGAGGGGGGGGGGAGGAAGGAAAAGAACCGGAAGAAAAAGAAGAGGAGAAAGAGGAAGAAGAATAGGAAGAGGAGGAGGGAGGAGGAGGCAGGAGGTGGAGGAGGAGAAGAAGAAGGAGTAGCAGAATGAGAATGAGGAAGAGAAGGAGAGAAAGCAACAGGAGGAAGATGAAGATGTAAAGAAGGACAAGGAAGAAGAGATGGATATGGAGGGGGTGTATGAAAGTGATTTTATATTTTTTTCTTGTCTCTGCATTTATCTTTCTCTTTTCCTCTCTCTCTTATCCCCCCTCCTCCCGCCCTCTCTCTCTCTCTCTCTCTCTCTCTCTCTCTCTGTCTCTCTGTCTCTCTCTCTCTCTCTCTCTCTCTCCCTCTCTCTCTCTCTCTCTCTCTCTCTCTCTCTCTCTCTCTCTCTCTCTTATCCCCCTCCTCCCGCCCTCTCTCTCTCTCTGTCTCTCTCTCTCTCTCTCTCTCTCTCTCTCCTTCTTCTCTCTCTCTCTCCTGTCTCTCTCTCTCTCTCTCTCTCTCTCTCTCTCCTTCTTCTCTCTCTCTCTCTCTCTCTCTCTCTCTCTTCTCTCTCTCTCTCCTTCTCTCTCTCTCTCTCCTTCTCTCTCTCTCTCTCTCTCTCTCTCTCTCTCTCTCTCTCTCTCTCTCTCTCTCTCTCTCTCCTTCTCTCTCTCTCTCTCTCTCCTTCTCTCTCTCTCTCTCTCTCTCTCTCCTTCTTCTCTCCCTCTTCTCTCCCTCTTCTCTCTCTTTCTCTCTCCCTCTCCCCCTCCCTCTCCCTCTCCCCCTCCCTCCCAATTATTCTCACCTTCTGCCCCGCCCTTTCCTTCCACATCCCTTTTACACGAGACTATCGAATTACTCCCCTCATATTTTGTCACAAACGCTTTCCTGAAACCCTCACACTTTATGACGTAACACGAGCCGGCACTTTGCATTTACCTCTCTTGCACTTATGTACGCCAGGTGATTTCCGTATACTCCAATTAGGTCATGTTGGGTCACTCGTTTCGCATGCCAGGTGATTTCCGTATACTCCAATTAGGTCATGTTGGGTCACTCGTTTCGTATGCCAGGTGATTTCCGTATACTCCAATTAGGTCGTGTTGGGTCACTCGTTGCGCATGCCAGGTGATTTCCGTATACTCCAATTAGGTCATGTTGGGTCACTCGTTTCGCACGCCAGGTGATTTCCGTATACTCCAATTAGGTCGTGTTGGGTCACTCGTTTCGCACGCCAGGTGATTTCCGTATACTCCAATTAGGTCATGTTGGGTCACTCGTTTCGCATGCCAGGTGATTTCCGTATACTCCAATTAGGTCATGTTGGGTCACTCGTTTCGCATGCCAGGTGATTTCCGTATACTCCAATTAGGTCATGTTGGGTCACTCGTTTCGCATGCCAGGTGGTTTCCGTATACTCCAATTAGGTCATGTTGGGTCACTCGTTTCGCATGCCAGGTGATTTCCCTATACTCCAATTAGGTCATGTTGGGTCACTCGTTTCGCATGCCAGGTGATTTCCCTATACTCCAATTAGGTCGTGTTGGGTCACTCGTTTCGCATGCCAGGTGATTTCCGTATACTCCAATTAGGTCGTGTTGGGTCACTCGTTTCGCAGGCCAGGTGATTTCCCTATACTCCAATTAGGTCATGTTGGGTCACTCGTTTCGCATGCCAGGTGGTTTCCGTATACTCCAATTAGGTCATGTTGGGTCACTCGTTTTGCATGCCAGGTGATTTCCGTATACTCCAATTAGGTCATGTTGGGTCACTCGTTTCGCATGCCAGGTGATTTCCGTATACTCCAATTAGGTCATGTTGGGTCACTCGTTTCGCATGCCAGGTGATTTCCGTATACTCCAATTAGGTCATGTTGGGTCACTCGTTTCGCATGCCAGGTGGTTTCCGTATACTCCAATTAGGTCATGTTGGGTCACTCGTTTCGCATGCCAGGTGATTTCCGTATACTCCAATTAGGTCATGTTGGGTCACTCGTTTCGCATGCCAGGTGATTTCCGTATACTCCAATTAGGTCATGTTGGGTCACTCGTTTCGCATGCCAGGTGATTTCCGTATACTCCAATTAGGTCATGTTGGGTCACTCGTTTCGCATGCCAGGTGGTTTCCGTATACTCCAATTAGGTCATGTTGGGTCACTCGTTTTGCATGCCAGGTGATTTCCCTATACTCCAATTAGGTCATGTTGGGTCACTCGTTTCGCATGCCAGGTGATTTCCGTATACTCCAATTAGGTCATGTTGGGTCACTCGTTTCGCATGCCAGGTGATTTCCGTATACTCCAATTAGGTCATGTTGGGTCACTCGTTTCGCATGCCAGGTGGTTTCCGTATACTCCAATTAGGTCATGTTGGGTCACTCGTTTTGCATGCCAGGTGATTTCCGTATACTCCAATTAGGTCATGTTGGGTCACTCGTTTCGCATGCCAGGTGATTTCCCTATACTCCAATTAGGTCATGTTGGGTCACTCGTTTCGCATGCCAGGTGATTTCCCTATACTCCAATTAGGTCATGTTGGGTCACTCGTTTCGCAGGCCAGGTGATTTCCGTATACTCCAATTAGGTCATGTTGGGTCACTCGTTTCGCATGCCAGGTGATTTCCCTATACTCCAATTAGGTCATGTTGGGTCACTCGTTTCGCATGCCAGGTGATTTCCCTATACTCCAATTAGGTCATGTTGGGTCACTCGTTTCGCATGCCAGGTGGTTTCCGTATACTCCAATTAGGTCATGTTGGGTCACTCGTTTTGCATGCCAGGTGATTTCCGTATACTCCAATTAGGTCCATGTTGGGTCACTCGTTTCGTATGCCAGGTGATTTCCGTATACTCCAATTAGGTCATGTTGGGTCACTCGTTGCGCATGCCAGGTGATTTCCCTATACTCCAATTAGGTCATGTTGGGTCACTCGTTGCGCATGCCAGGTGATTTCCCTATACTCCAATTAGGTCGTGTTGGGTCACTCGTTTCGCATGCCATGTGGTTTCCATATACTCCAATTAGATCATGTTGGGTCACTCGTTTCGCATGCCAGGTGATTTCCCTATACTCCAATTAGGTCGTGTTGGGTCACTCGTTTCGCAGGCCAGGTGATTTCCCTATACTCCAATTAGGTCGTGTTGGGTCACTCGTTTCGCATGCCAGGTGATTTCCGTATACTCCAATTAGGTCGTGTTGGGTCACTCCTTGCGCATGCCAGGTGATTTCCGTATACTCCAATTAGGTCATGTTGGGTCACTCGTTTCGCGTGCCAGGTGATTTCCGTATACTCCAATTAGGTCGTGTTGGGTCACTCGTTTCGCATGCCAGGTGGTTTCCGTATGCTCCAATTAGGTCATGTTGGGTCACTCGTTTCGCATGCCAGGTGATTTCCCTATACTCCAATTAGGTCATGTTGGGTCACTCGTTTTGTATGCCAGGTGATTTCCGTATACTCCAATTAGGTCGTGTTGGGTCACTCGTTTCGCATGCCAGGTGATTTCCCTATACTCCAATTAGGTCATGCTGGGTCACTCGTTTCGCATGCCAGGTGGTTTCCGTATGCTCCAATTAGGTCATGTTGGGTCACTCGTTTCGCATGCCAGGTGATTTCCCTATACTCCAATTAGGTCATGTTGGGTCACTCGTTTTGTATGCCAGGTGATTTCCGTATACTCCAATTAGGTCGTGTTGGGTCACTCGTTTCGCATGCCAGGTGATTTCCCTATACTCCAATTAGGTCATGTTGGGTCACTCGTTTCGCATGCCAGGTGATTTCCCTATACTCCAATTAGGTCATGCTGGGTCACTCGTTTCGCATGCCAGGTGATTTCCGTATACTCCAATTAGGTCGTGTTGGGTCACTCGTTTCGCGTGCCAGGTGATTTCCGTATACTCCAATTAGGTCGTGTTGGGTCACTCCTTGCGCATGCCAGGTGATTTCCGTATACTCCAATTAGGTCATGTTGGGTCACTCGTTTCGCGTGCCAGGTGATTTCCCTATACTCCAATTAGGTCATGTTGGGTCACTTGTTTCGTATGTCAGGTGATTTCCGTATGCTCCAATCAGGTCATGTTGGGTCACTCGTTTCGTATGCCAGGTGATTTCCGTATGCTCCAATTAGGTCATGTTGGGTCACTCGTTTCGCATGCCAGGTGATTTCCCTATACTCCAATTAGGTCATGTTGGGTCACTCGTTTCGCATGTTGTTACGCCCTGACATCTTACTCTCGGTCTCTTTTGTAGCAACTAGGTCACCCATTTTTTTTACGGTCTTCTTTTCCTCTTTGGCGAGTGATTCCTATCTGTCGGTTACTCTCGCACTCTCCTTGCCTGCTCGGTCTCTTTCGCTCTCTTCCTCTCCACTCGACAACTCTCGCACTCTTCCTTTCTGTTCTGTCACTCTTCTCGTTTCCTCGCGGCCATTCTCGCACTCTTCTGACCTGCCTGATCACTATCGCATTCTCCCTTTTACTCGTTCACTCTTGCACTCTTCCGTTCAGCTCGCTCACTCTTGCACTCTGTTCTGTTTCGTTACTCTTACATTCTTCCTTCCTGCTCAGTCATTCTCTCACTCACGCACTCTTCTGATGTCGTTAATCGCTCTCGCCAATTTCCCTCTCTATCCCGTCACTCTCACACTCATCTACCCATCCCGCTCACCCTCACACTCATCTACCCATCCCGCTCACCCTCACACTCATCTACCCATCCCGCTCACCCTCACACTCATCTACACATCCCGCTCACCCTCACACCCATCTACCCATCCCGCTCACCCTCACACTCATCTACCCATCCCGCTCACCCTCACACTCATCTACACATCCCGCTCACCCTACACCCATCTACCCATCCCGCTCACCCTCCCGCGCATCTACCCATCCCGCTCACCCTCACACTCATCTACCCACCCCGCTCACCCTCACACTCATCTACCCATCCCGCTCACCCTCACACTCATCTACCCATCCCGCTCACCCTCACACTCATCTACACATCCCGCTCACCCTCACACTCATCTACATCCCGCTCACCCTCACACCCATCACCCATCCCCGCTCACCCTCACACTCATCTACCCATCCCGCTCACCCTCACACTCATCTACACATCCCGCTCACCCTCACCCCATCTACCCATCCGCTCACCCTCACACTCATCTACCCATCCCGCTCACCCTCACACCCCATCTACCCATCCCTCACCCTCACACTCATCTACCCATCCCGCTCTCACCCTCACACCCATCTACCCATCCCGCTCACCCTCACACTCATCTACCCATCCCGCTCACCCTCACACTCATCTACTCCCGCTCACCCTCACCCATCTACCCATCCCGCTCACCCTCACACTCATCTACCCATCCCGCTCACCCTCACACTCATCTACACATCCCGCTCACCCTCACACCCATCTACCCATCCCGCTCCCCCTCACACTCATCTACCCATCCCGCTCACCCTCACACCCATCTACCCATCCCGCTCACCCTCACACTCATCTACCCATCCCGCTCACCCTCACACCCCATCTACCCATCCCGCTTCACACTCTCATCTACCCAGCCCGCTCACCCTCACACTCATCTACCCATCCCGCTCACCCTCACACTCATCTACCCATCCCGCTCACCCTCACACTCATCCAAGGTCTATATAAGTACTTATATAGACCTTGCACTCATCTACCCATCCCGCTTACCCTCACACCCATCTACCCATCCCGCTCCCCCTCATTTTTTCTCCCCGTTAGGTCACGCTCTCACGCTGTCGACGCCCTCAGGTCACTCGCGCCCACGCCGATCGGTCGCCTGCGTGTCTCGGCGTATCCCGCGGGCTCCGTCGCGCATCCCGATAGCGACCCCGCTGCTTCCGGCTGAATGACGCTCCTTCTTGCGTTGCGGTTGGCGGGCGAAGGCGGCGCTCGCTCCGGTTTTCACGTAAATACACGATAAGGATATATGTATCTATCGATCTATCTATTTCATATATATGTATAAGCTATGTATGTGCATGTGCGTATATATATATATACATACACACACATACATAGGTGACATAAAGTGACAAATGAGAAATGGGAGAATGATGAATCAGAATAAATAAATAATTGAAAATAATAAATAGATTAATAAGAAGGAGAGATGAAAGCACCTCCAGACTAAATTATATATATATATATATATATATATATATATATATATATATATATATATATATATATATATATATATATATATATATATCCGTGTGTGTGTGTGTGTGTGTGTTTGTGTGTGTGTGTGTGTGTGTGTGTGTGTGTGTGTGTGTGTGTGTGTGTGTGTGTGTGTGTGTGTGTGTGTGTGTGTGTGTGTGTGTGTGTGTGTGTGTGTGTGTGTGTGTGTGTGTGTGTGTGTGTGTGTGGTGTGTATGCGTATACGTATGTGTGTGTGTGTGTTGTTTATGGGTGCTGGATTGCAGTGTTGGTAGTGCGAACTGACAGCATCTGTAAGCGGTGAGTTGAAACTTTGTACTGGTACTGTGAGTTAGCTGTGTGTTGGTAAAGTGTGGTTCCAGTGTGTTGGCATTGAGGGCTGGTTTGTGTAGGCAGTGTGTTGTCAAAGCGCGCTGGCAGTGTGTATTAGCAGTGTAAGTAGTGTATTGTTAACGTAAGTTGGAAGCGTGTGTTGGCATTATGTTGGCAGTATGAGCTGTCAGTGTGTCTACTATACGCAGTGTGTAGTTAATGTGCCGTGTGTTGGCAGTTT
>NC_091568.1:33742899-33745399 GCF_042767895.1 Penaeus vannamei | reverse complement strand
ACACACATTCCTTCACACCTGCTTTCTGCTCTCCCCTTCTGCCTCTGTCTCCCTCGCTCCGCTGTTACGCTCGCTATCTCTTCGCTTGTGTTTCTCAATTTCGTTTTCGGACTTCCTGTTGATCTTCGCGCAGTTTAGTTGTTTATCGGCTGCCGTCGGCTTTGTCTGCCTGTCTGTTCTCATTCTCTAGTTGTCTATTTATCTAAGTAACTTTGTCCGCTTGTTTGAATCTATGTTTGTCTGTTTGCCTGTACGTCCCTCTCCGCATTTCCTTATTTTCTTTCATTGCTTCTTCCTCTCCCTCACCTTCTTCCTCTCACTCCCTCTCTTTCTTTCCCTCTCCCGTTCTTCCTTACCCTTCTTTCTTTCCTACTCCTCCTCCTTCTCCCTACCCTCTCCCCCCTGCCTTTCCCTCTTCCTTCCCCTCCCTCGTCTCTTACCACACCGGGCCGAGCGACAGCCACCACAAGCGTTGGGCAAGACAGTGCCGCCCGCCGCCCGAACGTGTGTGCCAATACCCCAGCGTGCACCAGGTGTGTCAAGCGGCCATAACTCCATCATCGCCAACCCGTCAGCGCCGTCACCGCTTCCCCGAGGGCGGCGCCGGCGCTCCACCCTGGCTCGCCCTGCTTACGTAAGTCCCTCGAAAGGGAAACGGACGAAGGGGAATAAGCGAGAGGAGCGATGATGGAGCCGCCGTTGCCTCCCGCTCGGCCTCTACCGGCAACAATGCCACCAGCACAGCGGCTGCAAAACACTTTTACAAGCACCCGTGTCGCCTCAGCACTTTCGGCAGATAATGCCAACCCAATCAGGTCATTAAGGCCCATATTTGGGGCCAATCCGCTATATCTTTGGACTTAACGCAAGCACGTGTCTATTTGCCTCCTTCCCCTAAGATCCATCACACTGACGCGCGGGAGAAATAATAGTTCACATGCAGAATCGACTGCGATCATCATCAACATAATTACGTAATTGAAATGCTTATATGGTCTCGCTCCGCTGGCCAGGGCCGCGTCAGCGTCGCCTGCATTTGTGGCGCGGAGCTCATTGTCTGGGACACTGATACACTTTCTGTTGGAAGGCCGCGCTCACTCACACGCACACACACACACGCACACGCGCGCACACACACACATACATACACACACACACACACACACATACACACTCTCTCACACACACACATACATACACACACACACACACACACTCTCTCTCTCTCACACACACACACACACATACACACTCTCTCTCACACACACACACATACACACACACGCACGCACACACTCTCACACACACACACTTCTCAGCCTATCTGCACCTATTCCCTTACCTCCGCGTAAAAAAACAAATAAAAAAAAAAACAATAACACCAATACCTTCCTACAATCAAGACACCAAAAAAAAAAAAAAAAAAAAGCAACGAGACTCATTCCCTATCAAGCAAAAGCACACTGCTTGCGTGACGTTGCATGAGCAGGCCTTCTCTCTGCAAATCAAGGATGTTCTTGATAAATCCGGCGAACCTTGAGGACAGTCGCCGACGTGAAGCCAAAACATGTGATCTCTCCTTCACTTCATTCTGTCAATTCCTCTATCTGCTTCTGCCTGTCTTTCTGTTTGCATGTTTGTTTGTATGCCTTTCTCTCTCTCTATCTTTCTTCCTTTCTTCTTCTATTCCTCTCTCTCAATCATCAATCTCCTTTCCTCGCCCTATTGGTTTCGTTTTTATCTAATTACTCTATCTGTCTGTCTTTCTTTCTCTCTCCCTCTCTCTTTCTTTCTTTCTCGTTCTCTTCCTCTCTCTCAACCATCAATCTCTTTTCCTCGGCCTCTTGCTTACGTTTCAATCTTTTTACTCTGTGTCTGCTCTCGCCTCTCTCTTCAAAACCGAAGAATTCTAAATACAAACGAACAACCCTCCCCCCCCAAAAAAAGAAGAAAAAAACACGAACCCCCAAAAATTGAAGTAAGAAAAAACACGACCTCCCCCCCCCCCCATAAAAAAGAAAAAAACACGACCTCCCCCATAAAAAAACACACGACCTCCCCCATAAAAAAAACACGAGCCCCCTCCCCTCCCCCCAAAAAACACGACCTCCCCCGCCCCCCCCCCCCAAAAAAAAAAAAAAAAAAAACAAAAAAACACGACCTTACATCCGCCTCCGTCGCCAACGAAGAGCCAAAGGAACTTAGTAAATGAGTGATTAGACGAGACACATGGCCGCTGAAAATTCAATCCTGCAGAAAGGGAGAGTGTAAATAACTTAGCGAGTTCTAGCCTAATTTCATTTAACAATTGGCTCGGTCGCCCGCGTATGTTTTTTTTTTTTTTTTTTTTTTTTTTTTTTTTTTTTTTGTGTGTGTGTGTGTGTGTGTGTGTGTGTGTGTGTGTGTGTGTGTGTGTGTGTGTGTGTGTGTGTGTGTGTATGTGTGTGTGTGTGTGTGTGTGTTTGTGTGTGTCTGTGGGAAGGAGGGAAGAAGAGAAGGA
>NC_091568.1:33712899-33717899 GCF_042767895.1 Penaeus vannamei | reverse complement strand
GAGATAACTTAGATTATCCTCACCCTTACCCTAATAAATCCCTATGTGGACTCACAATTCACAAACAAAACTTAGCTATAATAACAGTTAAAAGCTAGACCACTCAGAGCGCCACTTAGTCGACTGCTTGGGCGCTTGACCTCTCGCCAAGGTGTCCGGCCGTGACGAGTCGAACCTGGTCACACACGCCGCCCGTGTGTGACCGCGAAACGTTATCGCCACGACACTGGGGGACGAGGGACCCGCTGCCAGGTGCGAACTGCAGGAGATGCGACCCGCTTCTTCTAGTTATCATCTTATTCCTCTCTCTCTCTCTCTCTTCTCTTTCTCTTCTCTTCTCTTCTCTTCTCTACTCTTCTCTCCTCTCTCTTCTCTCTCTGTCTCTCTCCTCTTTCTCATTACTAAGACTATCATCACAGTTACCATTATTATTATTGTTATAAACATCATTACTGTCATTACCACCATTATTATGATTACCATCATAATTCTTATCATACCCATTATCATTCGTATTATCATCATATTATCCTCTTCATTATCAACATCATCTTTATCATCCCCATCATCGTTATCATCATTATCTTCATCAACACCATCATCCTTGTCATCACTTTTATCATCATCATCATTCACAATCTCGTATAACTTTAAACGGTCTGCCTCGTTGGTTCGTTCACAGTTTTCAAATCTACTCGTTCATGCGCCAGTGCGTAAGTCAATTTAGACATGACATGGGTGTATAACAGGTCAAAATCCAAATTAATAGAACAACGGTTTCGCAAAGAGAAGAGAGAGAGAGAGAGAGAGAGAGAGAGAGAGAGAGAGAGAGAGAGAGAGAGAGAGAGAGAGAGAGAGAGAGAGAGACAGAAAGAGAAAAAAAATGAATAAAATAGAAAAAAAAGAAGAAAAAGGTGAATAAAAAACAAAGAATAAAAAAAAACAAGAAGACAGAAAAGAAACGAGAGGAGAAAACGAGCGAAGAGAGAATAACTAAAACCTGCCGCGGCGGTCAACTCCCCTGCCATTTTACCTTTAAAAGGAAAAACTTCGCTGGCTCGTATCATCAGCGGGCTCTAGGTAGACACTTGACCAGTCAGCCGGCCAGTCCACCAGTCCACTCGCCAGCACGTTAGGCAGTCGGTCTGTCAGTCAGTCTGGTCACTAGTCAGTCTGTCAGCTGGTCATCCCGGCTACCAATCCGTCAGCAAGTCAGTTAATTTGGCTGACAACCAGTTTTTTCAGCTTAGCGGTCCACTGGCAGTCTGCCTGTCGACCAGTCATTCAGCCAGTCCAATTGTCAGTAAGTCCACTAATTAATCCAGCTGTAAGTCAGTCACTCTACCAGTTCACCAGCTTTTCCTTCTGCAAGTCCATCAGCCATCAAACCCTTCCTCCAATCCTTCAACCAGCCCCTCCACTCATCCACCAACCAGTCACTCCCCCAATCCTTAAACCAGCCCTCCATCCAACCCGCCAACCAGTCACTCCACCCACCCACCAACCAGTCACTCCACCCGCCCACCAACCAGTCACTCCACACCTCCACCAACCAGTCACTCCACCCACCCACCGACCAGTCACTCCACCCATCCACCAACCAGCCCCACCACTCATCCACCGACCAGTCACTCCACCCACCCACCAGCCGATCCTTCCGCCAAACCGCCAAGCCAGTCAGTCAAGTCGCCAGCTGGCCAGGTCGACCACCAGTAAGTCATCCCCAGCCCCCTTGCCAGCCCTCATCCCCGGCCCCCTTGCCAGCCCTCATCCCCGGCCCCCTTGCCAGCCCTCATCCCGGCCCCCCTTGCCAGCCCTCATCCCCGGCCCCCTTGCCAGCCCTCATCCCCGGCCCCCTTGCCAGCCCTCATCCCCGGCCCCCTTGCCAGCCCCTCATCCCCGGCCCCCTTGCCAGCCCTCATCCCCGGCCCCTTGCCAGCCCTCATCCCGGGCCCCCTTGCCAGCCCTCATCCCCGGCCCCTTGCCAGCCCTCATCCCCGGCCCCCTCATCCCCGGCCCCCTTGCCAGCCCTCATCCCCGGCCCCCTTGCCAGCCCTCATCCCCGGCCCCCTTGCCAGCCCTCATCCCCGGCCCCCTTGCCAGCCCTCATCCCCGGCCCCCTTGCCAGCCCCCATTCCGGCCCGCGTGCGCCTCCACATCAAAGGGCCTCTTGCGTTCCTTCCTTCTAGCCATTTCTTCAAGCAGGTCGCCACCCTGCGGACGTGCGCTTCGTGTACGTCTATTTATGTCCATCAAAACGGCACGCGCGCGGAAACTTACTTGCACACACATGCTCTCTCTCTCTCTCTCTCTCTCTCTCTCTCTTGTGAAATATACATACCCACACATATGCACACACACACGCACACGCACACACACACACACACACACACACACACACACACACACACACACACACACACACACACACACACACACACTGGGCAACGCGCGCGAGCAACACAGTCTACGGGAAATACCGATGCACCTGGAATGTTGGTGTCCCTCGAGTGCAACACCATTCATTACTTTCAGAGAGAGAGAGAGAGAGACGGAGAGAGAGAGAGAGAGAGAGAGAGAGAGAGAGAGAGAGAGAGAGAGAGAGAGAGAGAGAGAGAGAGAGAGAGAGAGAGAGAGAGAGAGAGAGAGAGAGAGAGGAGAAAGCGAAAGGAAGAGAAAGAAAAAGAGGAAAAGAAAGGGAAAGGCAAAAACAAACAAAGATTGAAAAAAATAAAAACAAAAACAAAGATTGAAAAAAACTAAAAACAAAAACAAAGATCGAAAAAAAACAAAGATCGAAAAAAACTAAAAACAAAAACAAACCAACAAAATCAAAACACAGAAAAAAAAACAAGGCAAGAATAAGCAACGGAAAAGCGTGGCCATCGTTACGCCATTCGCAGACGACGCCCGGGGCCACATAACCCCTGCTATCACTGCGACCCCATGTCATTATCCCATATTTCTGCCGCGTGGACGTTTGCCCTAACGGTGCGTCGGGCCCTCCGGAGGCTCAGCGGACGCGCCTGCAGACCCTCGGCGAAGGAAGGCGCTCCTCGCTCAAAATCTCCATCCTCTTCTGTCTCTAGAGATTTTAGAAATTTCGATCCTTACATCCCTGGAAGCTAAATTATACGCTCTTATGCCCCCCTGACGTAAAGTCGAAGTCCTGGAACCTTAAATCTTATGTCCGTATATCTCAGACCATTTTACATAAGGCCTGATATCCCAGATCCTTGAATATTTGATGTCTATGGCTTTGAATCATAAATCTCATAACATTTTTGTTTTAGACCCTTAAATCTTAGATCCCTAAATCTCAAACCCTTATATCTCAAATCTCAGAATCCTACATCTTAAGACTCTTAAATTTCAGATCCATATACATAGACCCTTAAAACTAGCATCCTAACACCCTTCCACCCCAGACCCTTAAATCCCAGACACTCGACTTCAATCAGAATCCTACAGCCTAAGACCCTTAAATCTCACAATCCTACAACCTAAGACCCTTAAATACCAGATCCTTATACCAGCAACCCTTAAAACTTAAACCCCCGCCTCCTAAAACCCTTAATTACCAGATCTTTACTAAGACCCTTAAATACCAGATCCTTATACCAGCGACCCTCAAAACTCAGACTCCCACAACCTAAGACCCTTAAATCCCAGGGCCTTGAGCAGTTTCCACTGAGAAGCAAGACAGGCCGGGAGTCCACCCCGCTGAAGCCATCCTTCACACCGCGGCATCTCCCTTGCTGCTCCTCCATCACCAGGACAACGCCGATGACACTTGCTGTGACAGATAAGAAGACCAGTTGACGGGGACAGGTCACCTGACACCTCGCCCCCACCCACTTCTATGTAGCATGAGAAAAAGAACGAAAAACAAGAAAAAGAGAACGAAAAACAAGAAAAAAGAGAGAACGAAAGACAAGAAAAAGAGAGAACAAAAAACAAAAAGAGAGAGAGAACGAAAAAAAGAGAACCAAAAACAATAAACAAAACAAAACAAAAAATAATCCACATATAAAGAAAAAAAAAGAAACATAATCCGGTAGGAGCAAAGAATTAAGGAAACCCGTACTCACCGCGATGTCAACACCGCGCCTCAATTCGCCATCTTACCTGGAATGAAGATAAAACCCTAATTAACATTGCAAGCGAAAACGTCGAAAAGGTAAACAACTCCACCGCGAGAGACAGCGAGATATTGGACGATTTTGGGGAGTTTTGGAACAAAAGCATGTTGAAAAAAAGACGAAAAGAAAAAAACAAATAAGAAATAAAAGACGAAAAGGAAAAAAAAACACTAATAAGAAATGCCAAAACAAAACGAAACAAAACAGAGAGACAGCGAGATAGTGGACGATTCTGGGAAGTTTTGGAACAAAGGCAAGTTGAAAAAAAAACGACGAAAAGAAAAAAATACAAAGAAGAAATAAAAGACGAAAAACAAAACAAAAAACAAAAACAAAGAAGAAATGCCAAAACAAAACGAAACAAAACAGAAAGCGTGAAACCTGGAGAGTGAGGGATTAGCAAATTAGAGATAATGAGATAACTGAGGAATGAGGCGAAAAATCAGTTGTAAAAAATACAAGGGAGTAGGAGGATTACGAAGAAGGGTAAAAGAAAGAGAAGAGGGAAAAAATAGAAAAAAATCAATTAACGAGGAACAAGAAACAAATAAAAAAAAAGAAACGAAAGACCATCATACGATTAAAAAAAAGAAAAAAAAAGAAAATGAAGAAGCATGTAATAAGGAAAAAAACGACACGGAGAATGGGAAAAAGAGAGCCGTGCATGACTCACCCATATCCCCGCATGGTATCGCTCTCCCCCTCCCTTCCTTCCCCCATCCCCCCTTCCCTCCTTCGCCCACTCCCCCTCCCCCTCCCCTCCTTCGCCCACTCCCCCTCCTTCCTCCCCTTCCTTCCCCCACTCCCCCCTCCCCCCTCCCTCGCCCCTCCTCCGCCCCTCAGCCAGGTGACCAGATT
>NC_091568.1:33695399-33707899 GCF_042767895.1 Penaeus vannamei | reverse complement strand
TCCGCCCTGGCTCGGAGGGAGACGGAGGGAGCGAGGGAGGGAAGGAGAGAGGGAGGGAGTGAGAAAGTGAGTGAGAGAGTGTGTGAGTAAGAGAGAGAGAGAGAGGAAAGGAAGAAGAGAGGGAGGGAGTGAGAAAGTGAGTGAGAGAGTGTGTGTCAGAGAGAGAGGAAAGGAAGAAGAGAGGGAGGGAGTGAGAAAGTGTGAGTGAGAGAGTGTGTGAGTAAGAGAGAGAGAGAGGAAGGGAAGAAGAGGGAGGGAGTGAGGGAGGGAGGGAGGGGGGAGAGGGAGGGAGGGAAGCCGCAGGGAGGGAAGCCGGAGGGAGAAATAAAAGGAAAGAGAGAAAGGGAGAGAGGAGGATTCAAAAACGTGCATGTCCCGAAGATTCGCGTAATTTTTCCCTCGCCATCCGTGCAGATCCACGAGATTCCGTAGCTTCTGACGGACGGGACTCTCCTCCCCTCGTCCTAGCAGCGCTAAGGAGGCGACGCATCCTAGCCGCTCCCCGCGTCCCGTGTCCCAGGAGCGCCTATGAATCCCCGGCATTCCTTTCCCTGGCGTGTCCCACCACAATGGCATTCTGATCGACCACATTTCCTTTTTTCTCAACCCTCCCCCGAGGCCTTCCTACCACTGCATTCTTTGGTCTAACGAGATGACGTAATCCTCCGAGATCCTACCATCCTACAGGACCCGCCAGCCCCTGGGGCGCTTTAATCCATGCACACCCAACGCGCACCATCGCATCCTACGACACATTGAACCCGCAAATCCTCCCTTTTATTGCGAAAGCTAATAGACCTAGAAACCTCCCATGAAGTCCTTTGTTTCTTTTTATTTATTTATTCATTTATTTATTTTTTATTTATTTATTCATTTATTTTTTATTGATCTATTTATCTATTCATTTATTTTTTATTTATTTATCTATTTATTTCAATTTTTTGCCCTTGAAAATCCGAAATCTTCCAATCGGATCCTTCAAGCTGAACAAACGAAAAATCCCACACCGCCTAGAGTCTCGCTGGAGAGTCCCGCTGGAGAGTCTCGCTGGAGAGTCCCGCTGGAGAGTCTCGCTGGAGAGTCCCGCTGGAGAGTCTCGCTGGAGAGTCCCGCTGGAGAGTCCCGCTGGAGAGTCTCGCTGGAGAGTCTCGCTGGAGAGTCCCGCTGGAGAGTCTCGCTGGAGAGTCCCGCTGGAGAGTCTCGCTGGAGAATTTCGCTGGAGAGTCCCGCTGGAGAGTCTCGCTGGAGAGTCCCGCTGGAGAGTCTCGCTGGAGAGTCCCGCTGGAGAGTCTCGCTGGAGAGTCCCGCTGGAGAGTCCCGCTGGAGAGTCCCGCTGGAGAGTCTCGCTGGAGAGTCCCGCTGGAGAGTCTCGCTGGAGAGTCCCGCTGGAGAGTCTCGCAGGAGAGTCCCGCTGGAGAGTCCCGCTGGAGAGTCCCGCTGGAGAGTCCCGCTGGCCCGGTCCTTCAACAATCCCACACATGTCCCAGAAATCCTCCCAAGCAAAGAGGAGCGAAATCACCCGCGACTGACCACGGGCGACTCAGGGACCAGCCGGATCAGCCGAGCTCAGGCAGGGTAATCACTGCTCTAAGGGCGAAAATAGCATGCGGCGATAAGGAGCTGCAGGCAGTCGCTCACCACGCGGGCAAATCGATACAGCATTAAGCCCTTTTTGCAACGATTTTCGCCTTACGAACTCCAAGCAGAGAGGTCACAATGGCGATTTTAGACAGGTTGGTGTGATGATAAACACAGAATAAAATGAAAGAAATACAACAAAAATAACAATGCAGCCAAAATAAAATCATAAATATAATAACAGACAACAGTATAATACAAACGGCGGATGCTATAGTTGCAAGAGAAGTAGTAGTAATAGTAAAAATAGACAAACAAGTAGTAGAACTTTAGCGTTCCTAAGAAGAAATAGTAGAAGTAGTAGCAAAAGCAGCAGCAGCAATAGCAGCAACGGCATAGGCACAGTAGTAATAATTGACGTTGTTGTAGCAAAATGAATTGTAGTTTTTAAACAACTTTTGTTACTGACCTTGTATTAGCAATGACAATAAGGAATTTTAGTAAAAACATTCCTGACTACAGTTTCGAAAGGAATACCAAAAAGATTGTCATTAGTTGTACTGTTACCAGTAAAAGTAATGACTTCTACTGGCGGGAACAACAAAACGATAATAATAATAATAATAATAATAATAATAATAATAATAATAATAATAATAATAATAATAATAATAATAATAATAATGGTTACAATGATAACAACAATAATAAAAATAATAATAACAACAACAACAACAACAATAATAATAATAATAATAACAACAACGATAATAATGACCAATTATCATGAACTTTATCATAATCATGTCCCATTATTTTTGCTTCAGCTTATATAAGATATATAATATCTTCATTTATTATCGTTTTATTCTTATCATATTAATCTTTTGCTTATCAAAAAAATAATCCACATAATTTACGCCTTTAAGAAACGCCTCGCCATTAAAATTACCACAATGACTCGATTTTTTTAATTATTATTTTATTTTTTTTAAGCACTGAAAAAAGAACGAACTCAACGACCTCCAGGCAACGGCGGAGACAACCTGTTGTTTTGCGAGTCCTTTTAAAAATGGCGATTCTCTTCTACCTCCTCGCCTTGAATTCGGTCTTTTGGCGATTACGAATAAGGAAAACAGAATGAGAGAACGGCGAAAGAGAGCGACGGTGAGAATAAAAGGAAAAAAGAGCAAGAAAAAAGAAACAAAGCAAAGCGGCTCGACCACCACCGGTCCAACCCGCGGACAGCAGACAACAGCGATTCCCGACGAGCTATCAACACCCGCCTCAGCACAGCCAGCCTCCCGATCAACAGCATCGGAGTCGACAGCAACAATAACATCCCCCGCCCCCCCCCCTCCCAACAGCGACAACACCGCCCTTGCCCTCAACACCGGCCGCCACATCACCAAAGGGCGGGAGCAACATCGTCCAGGAGGAGACAGAGCGCGGGCGCGGGGATGGCCCACGTTTTAAGCGGACTTAAACCAGAAAATCAAGTGCAATTCAAGATCTTTAGTTCATCAACCCTACTAGTATCTGCGCCCACTCGGCACATCAGAGCTGCGTGTACTTGCGAGGGTACTGGCTGGCATGCTGGCACGTGTACCCGCGTACCCGTTGTCACACGCACGGCGCCTTGGCAGAACGGATTGTACACGCTCTCGCCCTCGCCTCGGGTGCGCTCTGTCGGGGCGAATTCGGGTACTAACAGCTGGCACGTTATACTTCGACGCTGCCGATATAATTCACATAATTCCTATGATATATTTACGGGCCGACACTAACAGCTCTTAGTATATGGGGGGAAGAAAATGACGAACAGCCTCCGCCCGTACCTCGCACTCTTAAAGAGAGCGAGAAAATGCGATAATTTAATATCTAACAGGTGACTAATGCAGGCTTGTGCCATTAACAGATTACCCTTGCACACGTGTTCAGTACCAACATAACCATGGTGCTGCACCTCCACCAGTCTGTGCAATCACACGGAAGCACACTGTTGCACCTGCAGTATTGACCTGCAATAACGGTAGTAGCAACAAGCATACATGCAGCCAGCTTAAGGTGCCTGTTACAATATTGTGTGTGTGTGTGTGTGTGTGTGTGTGTGTGTGTGTGTGTGTGTGTGTGTGTGTGTGTGTGTGTGTGTGTGTGTGTGTGTGTGTGAGAATGAGTGTGTGTGAGAGAATGAGTGTGTGTGAGAGAATGAGTGTGCGTGTGAGTATGTTTGAGTGTGTGTTCCAGATTGCACTGTAATTACCTTGTGTGACTTCGCTCCAGTGCATCCTATTAGCGTCAGTCTGTTATTACGGAGCTAATGGTATCATTTCCGATAATTGTAGACACTAAAATAATTTTCATTAGAATTATGCACACTGCAGAGATCATCGTCAACGTCTTCATTGTCAAATGTGTTTATAATCAAATTCTAGACTATAATTTTAGTACCAAGTGTTACCGTTATGTAATTTACAATATCATTCATAGTACCAAGGTATCTATCATTAATTAAATTGCTGCTAATCGTAATGTGAATATTACTTCTATCAGCTATTATGAGCTTCGGTTATATTAATAACATCGTAGTTATGTTGCTGTTTTAATTGAGCTGGGAAGAACAAACAAACAAAAGAGAGAGGAAAACGAAAGAAAAGATCGTGAACAAACAAGAGTACACGATATAAAAGTGATTTAAAAGAAGCAAAGGAAAAGATAAAGATTGTTTACAGTGAATTGTACATTCTTCGTGACTTGGAATTCCTCCTTATACACAACTAAAACGAAAATGAAAGGAATTATAGAAGAGTGAAACAATAAAAAAATAATATAGTAAAACGTATGGTAGATTAATTTCCATAATCCTCTTTTAACATATCGTCATTCATTCATACATTCTAAGTCTGATTCCCAAGGTACCAAACACGAGGCGAAGAGGCGGTACCGCGTGGACCGACTGCGAAATGGTACCACTGTGGTAAGTGGTATTGGGGGGGGAGGGGGGGAGGTAGTTACATTATGGTATGCGAGTTAGATATGGCAGCGCTGTGGCAGGTGGTACGAAGGGGAGGAAAATGGTTCCGTAATAAGTAGCGATAGATGCGATAGACGTCGATGTGTGCCCCAGCTGGTAGTGGTTGGGTTTATGGTACTTGGTTCTGGCTGGTAGCGGTTGTGGTTATGGCTGCTTTATCTAATTCCCTTGTTTTATTCATCTATTTTCTATTAATTTATCTATTTTCTATTCATTTATCTATTTTCTATTCATTTATCTATTTTCTATTCATTTATCTATTTTCTATCAATTTATCTATTTTCTCTTCATTTATCTATTTTCTATTCATTTATCTATTTTCTATTCATTTATCTATTTTCTATTCATTTATCTATTTTCTATTCATTTATCTATTTTCTATTAATTTATCTATTTTCTATTTATTAATTCATTTTATCATTTTTTTAAAGAGGTTGGGGCGCCTAGGATGTTGTAGCGCACACCTCCTGCATGCAGAAGGAAGGCGCGGGGGAGGGCGAGGACGAAGGGGGGGGGCTGGGGAGGCTGCAGGTAAGGATCGGGCAGGGAGGTGGGTGTGGGTGGGGTGGCGAGGGCGAGGGGGAGGAGGGGGGAGGGGGAGTAACGGTGGGCGAGCGTGGGGTTGTTATCCCACCTTTGTCTCGAGTGTCCGTACATGGCCTACTCCTCCTCGCCTTCTTCTCCGCCGCCCATCCTCCTTCTCCGGCTCCTCTCCGGTCTCTTCGTCTTCTTTTTCCTCTTCCTGTTTTCTCCTCTCACCTTCGTCCTTTTTCCTCCTCGTTTTCCACCTTTCCTTCGCCCTCCTCCTTCACCTCCTCCTCCCCCATCTGTACCCCCACTTCCACCTCCATCCACACCCCCACCTCCATCTCCTCCTCTCCACCTCCACCTCCTCCCTCCTCCCTCCTCCCCACCTCTAGCTCCTCTTCCACCCCCATATCTTCACCTTCCTCCTCCTCCACCCTCCACCTCCACCCCTCCTCCACCCCTCCATCTCCACCCCACCCCCTCCTCCACCCCACCCCCTCCTCCACCTCCATCCACACCCCCACCTCCATCCCCTCCTCCACCTCCACCTCCTCCTCCTCCTCCTCAGACGTCACGCTGCATAACGGTACCCGGAGGGCGGGAGTGACCCGGGCATGTGAGAATCCTTGACCGACAGACCGCCACCACGGGGTACGTTTTTAGCACTCCCGGTATGCATATATATACACTCTTAATACGGGAGCCACGCACTCGATACCGCACGCGCGCTCACGGATGCGGGTACACTACCACCGGCACATGGGGGAGGGGGGGGGGAGTTCGGGTACATTAACGGCTCTGGATGCGGGTGTGCGGGTACAGACACGCATCATATGGGAGATGGGGGGGGAGGAGGAGGAGGAGGAAAAGGAGAGGAAAGAGGGGGGGGGGAGGAGGAGGAGGAGGAAAGAAGGAGAGGGAGGAGGAGGAGGAGGAAAAGAAGGAGGAAAGAGGGGGGGAAGGAGGAGGAGGAAAGAAGGAGAGGGGGGAGGAGGAGGAAATTAAGGAGAGGGGGAAGGGGGGGGGGAGGAGGAGGAGGAAAGAAGGAGAGTGGGGGGAGGAGGAGGAGGAAAAGAAGGAGAGGGAAGAGGGGGAGGAGGGGAGGTGGAAAAGGAGAGGGAAGAGGGGGAGGAGGAGGAAAGAAGGAGAGGGAAGAGGGGAGGAGGAGGAAATGGAAGAAGGAGGGAGGAGGAGGAGGAAAGAAGGAGAGGGAAGGAGGAGGAGGAAATGAGGGAGAGGGACGGGGGGAAGGAGGAAAAGAGGGAGAGGGGGGGAGGAGGAAAGGAATGAGAGGGAAGGTGGGGGGAGGAGGAGGAAAAGAAGGAGAGGGAAGGAGGAGGAGGAAAAGAAGGAGAGGAGGGGGGGGGGTCAAGTGGCTGCGAGCCCCAGAGCCACCACGTGCTTGTCATGGCTATATGTAGCACACATGACCTCTGCCATGACTCCTGACCAAGCAACCGAGGGCGTCAGCAAGCCAGTTGTCAGCCTAAAACAAGGTGTCTGGGGGGGGGGGGGAGCATATTGAGTGACCACAGAAGGAAGAGGGAAAGGAGAGGGTGGATGATGCGAGGGAGAAAGGGAGAGGAAAGAGAGGGGGAGAAAGGAGAGGACGAAGAGATGAAAAGAGGAGGCAACACGACGTAGAAGCGCCGCGAGGAGGAACACCCAACAAAGAAAACGGGAGAAGCGACGGAGCCAAAGGAAGAAAGAAAAAGAAATGAAAGAGACGAGGGAAAACAAAGGAGATACGAAGAGCCCGAGGAAGATGAATAGGAAATAGACGCAGGAAGCCACGAGAGAGAAAGAGGGAGAAAGAGGAACGGAGAAAACAAAAAAACCGTGACGGAAAGAAAGGAGGAAGAGGGGTACACGACCTCACGCACAATACAATGTTTACCTAAACCATCACATAGAAAAAACTCTGAATGAAAAGAAATGCATGACGTAAGGGGGGGAACGATAAACTAGAGGAGAGAGAAAAATTGAAACATTAAGGAAATGGTAATAATCAAAAGAGAGAAAGGAAGAGTAACCACAAAGAGGGGAAATAAATAAAACTGAAGAAGATAAATGCATAGATAAAAAGAGACGAGAAATTTAGAGAAGGGGATAACTTTTTTTAAAAATTCAAAAAAAAAACGAAAGAAAGAGAAACCTGCCAACTACAGACATTTATAGCTATTAAAGAAGAGAAAGAGGAGTATAAAGTGTGAAAATAAACGATGAAAATAATGACGACACAAGAAGAAA
Organism: Penaeus vannamei; assembly: GCF_042767895.1. Lineage (NCBI taxonomy): Eukaryota > Metazoa > Arthropoda > Malacostraca > Decapoda > Penaeidae > Penaeus > Penaeus vannamei. The sequence continues at coordinate 33,700,509 of NC_091568.1, read as the reverse complement.
ACAATGACAAGCAAAATTATTTAACGACAAAGGAAAGTCAAAGGAAAACTCCACAAGCAGAAAGCAAAATATTTAGATACAAATTGTCCAAAACTAAGGAGAGAGGGAGAGAAGGGGAGAGGGAAGGAGGGAGGAACGGAGAGAGGGAGAGGCAGGGAGGGAGGAACAGAGGGAGAGAGGAAGAGGGAAAGAAGAAGGACCGAAGAGAGGGAGAAGCAGGCAGGGAGAGAGGGAGAAGAAAGGAGGGAGGAACGGAGAGAGAAAGGGAGAAGTAAGGAGGGAGGAACCGAGGGAGAGAGAAAGAGGGAAGGAGAGAGAACAGAGACAGAGCAAGAAAGAGAGAAGAGAGAGAGAGAGAGAGAGAGAGAGAGAGCGAGAGCGAGAGAGAGAGAGAGAGAGAGAGAGAGAGAGAGAGAGAGAGAGAGAGAGAGAGAAAAAGAGCGAGAGAGAGAGAGAATCAAAAACGAAACAGGAAAGAGGTGAAGTAGGACTTTGGAAAAACAATGGTCGTAAAACACTAGAAATTTATAATGACATGCATAAAACACCATCAGACACAGCTTAGAAACGAAGATTTTAAAATAGACTGCGATTTGGGGGAGGAAACAATAACAACAAAAACAACAATAGCAGTAATAACAGCAATAGCTATAAAAATAACAATAATAACAATGAAATAGTGTTTCCAATAACAATAACAACAACAACAACAACAATAAGAAGAAGAAGAAAGAGAAAAAGAATGAAGAAGAAGAAGAAGAAGAACAACAACAACAACAACAACAACAACAACAACAACAATAATAATAATAATAATAATAATAAGAAGAAGAAGAAGAACAACAACAACAACAACAACAGCAACACCAACGACGACGACGACAATAATAATAACAATAATAACAGTTAAAACAATAATAGCAAAGATACAAAACCCCATCAGACAAACGTGAGAGACGAAGACCTCAAGACCTCAACGTACGAAGCGCATTTGGGGAGCAAGCAAGACAAGAGGAAAAGGGGAGAGTGCGCAGGTAAGAGGGGAAGAGGACGATGAATCTGAGGCGTTATTTGCCACAATGGGGGTGAGGGGGAGGGAAGGGCCGTAGGTGGCGATGAAGGAGGGGAAGAGGGAGAGGTGGAGAAGGGAGCGAGGGAGGAAGGGGGAGGGGGATGGAGGAAGAAATGATGGGCAGAGGGGAAGGTGGAGAAGGGAGCGAGGGAGGAAGGGGGAGGGGGATGGAGGTAGAAGCGATGGGCAGGGGAGGGAGGAACGGGCGAAGGAAAGGTGGAGAAAGGAAGGCGCTAGAGGGGAGAAGAAGAAAGCGTGGGAGGAAGGGGGAGGACGGGGTGGAGGAAGATGGAGGGACAGAGGAAGGGAAGGTGGAGAGGAGAGGAAGGATATGGAAGAAGGAAAGAAAGAGGACGAGGTGGAGGAAGGGAAGGGAAAAGTGGAACGGAAGAAGCGATGGGTAGAGGGAAGGAGAAGGGAGCGGGGGAGGAAGACGGGAGGAGGGAGCGAGGGGAGAGAAGGGGAGGAGGAAGAGAAGCGATGGGCAGAGGGAAAGAGGAAGAAGGGAGACGGTGGGAGGAAGGGGCGAGGGGATGCAGGAAGAAGGACGGAGGAAGGAAGATGGAGAAGAGGAAGGAAGGGAGGGGGATGGAGGTAGACGGTGGGCAGGAGGAGGAGGGCGAAGGAAAGGTGGAGAAAGGAAGGCGCTAGAGGGGAGAAGAAGAAAATTGGAGAATGGGAGGACGGGGGAGAGAAGACAGAGGAAGGAAAGAGGAGAGAAGAGAGGAAGGATATGGAAGAAGGAAAGAAAGAGGACGAGGTGGAGAGAAGGAAGGAGGAAATAAAGACGGAAAGAGGAAGAAGAGAAAGACGGTGGGAGGAGGGCGAGGGGAGAGAAGGACGAAGGAAGGAAAGAGGAAGAAGAGAAAGACGGCGAAAGAAGGACGAGGGGAGAGAAGGAAGGAGGAAATAAAGACGGAAAGAGGAAGAAGAGAAAGACGGCGAAAGGAGGGCGAGGGGAGAGAAGGACGGAGGAAGGGAAGGGTCGTGTGCATGGCGGTCGGTATCAATAATATAGGGCCAGTGACCTAACCCGGCCCGCCTGCCTGCCTGCCTGCCTTTGTCCTCGGCGCCATGCAGAGGGGGCCCCGCGTCTGGCATGCTTCCTTCCCTCGCCCGCTCGCCCGCTTCCTTGCCTGCTCGTAGCCTTGTTGTCTGACACTCACTCTGACACTCGCCAAGCCTGACGCTCGCTCGCTGTCACTCGCTGCCTACATTCCCTGGAAGTTTTGTGCTCGCGCCTTCCTTCTTGGATTCGCTTCTTCGTGTTCTGAGAAGGGAATTTACTTGGGTTTCCCCCCTCGCCCCCCCGCCGCCCCCCTCGCGCCCCCCTCTGATTTCTAAGGGTCACGACAGATGCTTTCTTAACCCTTTGCTGAGGTGAGGGGGGAGGGGGAGGGGGTAAATCTTGAGGGTAATCGATTCAAGATTATATCTCACTACTTACATGTCAGTACCTGTAATTATTTGCTCTCTGCTGTAATCCCGGAGGAGGGGAAGGATGAAGAGACGAAAAAGGAGGAATAATAATAATAAACGCTCAGAAATGAAACATAAGAATACTCCTTTTCCCTTACAGTAACGGTTCAATATTCTAAACTTACATCACATTTTATTCTCCTTTCGTTCTTATCACGAAGGAAGATACTATGGAAACCCCTCCTCTACATCACCGACATTTGCACTATGCCAAAAAAAAGAAAAAAATATGAATAAATAAAAAATAAAGGCACAATAAACTGTTGTCGTTGCGATTATAATTAATAACAACATTAAAGTTATCACTGTTATGATCATACTACTAATATGTAACGATAAGAATAACGAATAATAGTAATAATAATAACATACCTTCCGTATTATGGACTTAATGAAAGAATAAATAAACGGATAAACAAATAAGCAAATCAATGATAAAAAAAAAAATAAATAAACATCATGTTTATAACACGTGTCCGCATCGCAGGAATCATTCAGGAATCAATCAGAGCGCCAATTTATGATCAGATAACCAATCATTCTTCAATGCATTACCGAGTAGCCTTTTATTTCTATTCTATTTGCCTTTAATTCCCAATTCTTAAGCTTTTTTCTTCACTTTTAAATGAATTTCTTCATCGGGTTTAGTCTTGAGGCATTTTTTTTTTTTTGTCTTGGATCGAATGTACATTCTTTTATTTTCTTTTTTTTTATTATCAGTATATCTACTTCATTTTATCTTTCTCTAACACTTTTTGTCTTATTTTTTATTTAATTTCATCTTTATTTCTTTTTATCTGTCATCGTTTATTTGTCACGCGTCCGTGTTAAGTCTAGTTCGTAATTCATTAATTCATTCATAAAAATATGGCTTCTTTACTGCTCAATCTATATCATTATTACAATAATTCATCAACAGTACTATTACTATCATTATTATCATTATCACAATTATTGTTATAATAACCATTATCATTATCATAATCATAATCATTGTCATCTTTATTCTTATCGTTGTTACCATTATCATTAGTAGTATTAGTATGAAAAAAAAATAATTATTACAATTACTACTATCACCATTATAGATTACCATTACCACCCCATGATGATGATGGCGATGACTACTATTACCATTATTCAAATGAAAATAAAGATAGCAAGGGGAATAATATCAACTGACAATAAAGATATAAACACAAGTATGATATACGAATAACATAAATACGAGGTGATAAAGGAAAGACATGCAACTTGCGTTATAAAAAAAAAGAAAATAATAATGATAATAATAAAATGAAGTAAAATAAATAAACAAATAAAGAGAGACACAAATAAATAAATAAAACACAAATAAAACAAATATAAGCAAAGGAATTGCTAAAATACATATAAAAATAAAGACGAATAGAAAGAAAGAAAGAAAGAAAATGCGAGAAAACAAAGTAACGAAGAAAAAAAAGAAACATAAGAAACAGAAACTACGAAAGAAAGAAAGAAAAAAATGCCGAGCAAAAATAGAAGAGAAAAACAAAACAAAAAGAAAACAGCAACGCAAGAAAAAAAATAATAAGAAAAGAGAAACCCCCAAAACAGAGAGAAAATAAAAAAATGAAAAAGAAAGAAAGAAAGAAAGAAAGAAAACGAAAGATCCACAGTAATAACCTACCTACTCCCAACCTCCCAACCCCCCCCCCTAACCCCCAATCCCCGCCACCACCTTCCTACCCCCCCCCCCCCCCCCGCGCCCTGTATCCTTCGCCGCACAACAACGTATTACATAAAAACACAAATCGCTTATCTAATCACAGATGGCAGGATGAGAATCGACTTGTCTTCCCGAATCCGCTCCGTGCTCGTCAGGTCGAGAGGAGATATATATTTTTCTTCTTCCTCAGATCTTTTTTTTTCCTTCTTCTTAATTTTCTTCTTCTCCACCTCTTCCTTTTTTTCTTCTTAATAAATATTTTCTTCTTCCTCAGTTTTTTTCTTCTTCATTTTCTTCCTTGTTTTCTTCTTCTTCTCCACCTTTTCCGTTTTCTTTTTTTTTTTTTTACTTACTTTTGCTTCTGCTCTTCTTCTTGTGCTACTTCAACTTCTTCCTCTTTTTCTTCTATTTCTTGTTCTCCTTTTCCTTTTCCCTCTTTTACCACCTCCACCACCCTCTATTTCTCCTCCTCCTATTCCTCCCATTCTTCTTCTCCTTCATCATCCTACTCTCCCTCCTCCTCCCTTCCTTCCTCTATCTTTTTCTTATGTAAGACGTGAAATTCCTCCCAGTCTTCTTCTTCTTCATCATCATCCTACTCTCCCTCCTCCTCCTCCTCCTCCTCCTCCCTTCCTTCCTCTATCTTTTTCGTAAGAAGTGAAGAGATCAAGAGAGGCTTTTTTGACTGAGCCCTTGATCGAATTCTTAATAGTAAATTATCCTGAGCTGGTATGGAGTCGTGGAAGTAAATACAAATACTGGATAATGGTGAGGATGATGTGGCGAAAGGACTGTGATGTGGCGATATGAAGATGGTGATGCAAAGTAAGATGACGACGATCATGATGGCT
>NC_091568.1:33652899-33655399 GCF_042767895.1 Penaeus vannamei | reverse complement strand
TCTTTGCTAGCCGTGTGTGCGTGTGTGTGTGTGTGTGTGTGTGTGTGTGTGTGTGTGTGTGTGTGTGTGTGTGTGTGTGTGTGTGTGTGTGTGTGTGTGTGTGTGTGTAAGTGTAAGTGTGTGTGTGCGTGTGCGTGTGCGTGTGCGTGTGTGTGTGCGTGTGCGTGCGTTTGTGTGTGTGTGTTTGTCTGTGTGTTTTTTTGTGTGTGACTTTGTGCGTGTGCGCGCGTGTGTGTATGTGTGTGTGTGTGTGTGTGTGTGTGTGTGTGTGTGTGTGTGTGTGTGTGTGTGTGTGTGTATGTGTGAGGGTGTGAGTGTGTGTGTCCGTGTGTGTGTGCTTCACGTTCTTTCTGTTTGTCATTTTTAGTCTGCCTGTTTTGTTTTCATTAGTCGTTTTTCGTATGTTTTTCATTACTTGTATTCGTTTTTTCGTGTTCGAAAAGTCAAAGTTGGTACAAAGAAGCGTGGAAATATCTTCTCAATTTCCTTTTAACTAACTGTGCGTTTAATGTTTACTCAGTTATATTTGTGTAGGAATTTCTCTCTTTTTTTTCTCCTTCTCTTTCGTCTTCGTCATGTTCTCCTTGCCTTTATTTACAATCCCCCCCCCCTTCGAATTTTCGCAGCCATCTGTTCCGACATAAAATTTGGTAAATTTTATTTAAAAATTGTTCTAACTGCCTCCTCGGTCTCCTTTCTCTCCCTTCTCCTACTCGCCATTCCTTTCCTTTTTATCTTAATTTACTTTCTGTCCTTTCCCTCCTTTAGAGCCCCTTTCACGCTGTCTTTCCTATCTTGGTTTATCTTTATCTTTCTTTTCTATCTTTCTGCCTACTATCTCCCCATCTTCCTCACTTCTCTCTCCCTCTTCTTCTTTCCTCGTTATATCCCCCCCATCTCCCTCCGTCCTCTTTCCCATCTTCCCACTCTTTCCAATATTCCTCTTCCTCTTTCCTATATCCCTTTCCATCTTCCTCACCTCCTCATCCCCCACATCCTCCCCCTCATTCTCCTCCTCCTCTAGTTCCTCCTTCTACCCTTTCATCCAACCTCCCCTCCCATATCCCCCACCCCCTCATCACCCCCTCCCCATCCCGGATGACCACAGCCGCCCCCCCCCATCGGACCGCCCACCTTCCGAAATACCACCGCAGTCTCCACGGCAAGTGCCTTAAACTTAGTATAACCTCCCCTACCCCCCTCATATTCCTCCTTCTCCTCCTCATCCTTCTAATATCCTCCCTCCTTTATTCTCTTGTTGGAGGAACGGGGGATGGAGAGGAAGGAGGAAAGCGATGGAGGGAAGACGAGGGGGAAGGAAGGAAGGGAAGGGGAAAGGGGGAGGCAGAAGGAAGGGGGAGGGCAGAGGGGGAGGGAGAGAGAGGAGGGGGGAGAGGAGAGGGAGAGGGAAGAGGGAGGAGGGAGAGGGGAAGAGGGAGGGAGGAAGAGAGAGAGAAAGCGAGAGAGACAGACAGACAGAGAGAGAGAGAGAGAGAGAGAGAGAGAGAGAGAGAGAGAGAGAGAGAGAGAGAGAGAGAGAGAGAGAGAGAGAGAGAGAGAGAGAGGCGCAATGACAGAGACTAAAGTATAAATAGAAACATATAATACAAGGCAGAAAAGGCATGAGGACACCGTGCATTACCTCCGACTGTGTCCAAGGCACGGGACACCCCAAAGTGTGAGCACGTCAAGCTGGCAACACTGAATCTACAGTGTGTCCTCAACCATGTCCGCTAGACCTCCCCCCTCCCCCCTCCCCCCTCGTTTACCTCCTTCTCACGCCGTTCCTTACGTTCCTTCTATTACCCCCCCCCCCTTTCCTCCCATACGCCATGTCCAGAGAGCGCACCATGTCACCCTTTCTTATCCTTGTCTGTTTCCCCCTTCCGTGGTTCGCTGCAGTCGTTCTGAACTGCGATTTCTTTTCTTTTTTTCCATTTCATTATTTATGGCTCGTTATTTCCTTATCTTCACGATTCCAAGATTTTATCTAAATCTAAATTTGTACCTCCGTGCGCTCACTCTTTTTATACAAGCGTTAATTTTGCTCAAGTTTGTTTCTGTTTGAGTTCCCTTTCCTAAAAAGTTTTATTCTCTCTAAATCAAAGATAATATATATATATATATATATATATATATATATATATATAATATATATATATATATATATATATATATATATATATATATATTTAAATAAATAAGAGCTAGATAAATGAAAAGTTTATACACAATGTTAAACAGAAAAACAAAAACACCTGATAACCCCGCCCCCGAAAAAGAGAAGCAAAAATCGTGGACCAAGCCAGAGCCAAAATCAAAACACCTCACCCACGACAACAGCCACGGGAGTCGATCTAAAAGTCCAAATGTCAGGATGGCACGGACGAGGCGATGCAAATTTCGGCTCAAAATAATAGCTGCGAGCTGTCGAAGGGCTCCTCTACTTCCTTAGAGTGTCATCAACCTGGAGGCTTTCGTGCAAAGTTGCCAATCCAAA
>NC_091568.1:33627899-33637899 GCF_042767895.1 Penaeus vannamei | reverse complement strand
CCATTGCTACCAAACACCCCTACCTCCTCCCAAGCCAGCGCCACTTCCCTTCACCCCAACACCCTCCCAAGCCACTGCCATTGCTACCAACGCCCCTGCATCCTCCCAAGCCAGCGCCACTTCCCTTCACCCCTATATCCTCCTAAGCCAGCGCCACCTCCCTTCACCCCAACACCCTTCCAAGCCACTGCCATTGCTACCAACGCCCCTGCATCCTCCCAAGCCAGCGCCACTACCCTTCACCCCTATATCCTCCTAAGCCAGCGCCACCTCCCTTCACCCCAACACCCTTCCAAGCCAGTGGCAGTGCTACCTACACCCCTAAATCCTCCCAAGCCAGCGCCACTTCCCTTCCCTCACCTCTATATCCTCCCAAGCCACTGCCATTGCTACCAACCCCCCTACATCCTCCCAAGCCAGCGCCACTTCCCTTCACCCCAACATCCTCCCAAGCCAGTGCCACCTCCCTTCACCCCAACACCCTTCCAAGCCAGCGCCAGTGCTACCAACACCCCTACCTCCTCCCAAGCCAGCGCCACTTCCCTTCACCCCTATATCCTCCTAAGCCAGCGCCACCTCCCTTCACCCAACACCCTTCCAAGCCAGCGCCAGTGCTACCAACCCCCCTACCTCCTCCCAAGCCAGCGCCACTTCCCTTCACCCCAACATCCTCCCAAGCCACTGCCACTGCTACCAACCCCCCTGCATCCTCCCAAGCCAGCGCCACTTCCCTTCACCCCTATATCCTCCTAAGCCAGCGCCACCTCCCTTCACCCCAACACCCTTCCAAGCCAGCGCCAGTGCTACCAACACCCCTACCTCCTCCCAAGCCAGCGCCACTTCCCTTCACCCCAACACCCTCCCAAGCCACTGCCATTGCTACCAACGCCCCTGCATCCTCCCAAGCCAGCGCCACTTCCCTTCACCCCTATATCCTCCTAAGCCAGCGCCACCTCCCTTCACCCCAACACCCTTCCAAGTCAGCGCCACTGCTACCAACACCCCTACCTCCTCCCAAGCCAGCGCCACTTCCCTTCACCCCAACATCCTCCCAAGCCACTGCCACTGCTACCAACCCCCCCGCATCCTCCCAAGCCAGCGCCATTGCTACCAACCCCCCTACCTCCTCCCAAGCCAGCGCCACTTCCCTTCACCCCAACATCCTCCCAAGCCAGCGCCATTGCTACCAACCCCCATACCTGCTCCCAAGCCAGCGCCACTTCCCTTCCCTCACCCCTATATCCTCCCAAGCCACTGCCACTGCTACCAACCCCCCTGCATCCTCCCAAGCCAGCGCCACTTCCCTTCCCTCACCCCTATATCCTCCTAAGCCAGCGCCACCTCCCTTCACCCCAACACCCTTCCAAGCCACTGCCATTGCTACCAACGCCCCTGCATCCTCCCAAGCCAGCGCCACTTCCCTTCACCCCTATATCCTCCTAAGCCAGCGCCACCTCCCTTCACCCCAACACCCTTCCAAGCCAGCGCCAGTGCTACCAACCCCCCTACCTCCTCCAAGCCAGCGCCACTTCCCTTCACCCCAACATCCTCCCAAGCCACTGCCACTGCTACCAACCCCCCTGCATCCTCCCAAGCCAGCGCCACTTCCCTTCACCCCTATATCCTCCTAAGCCAGCGCCACCTCCCTTCACCCCAACACCCTTCCAAGCCACTGCCATTGCTACCAACGCCCCTGCATCCTCCCAAGCCAGCGCCACTTCCCTTCACCCCTATATCCTCCTAAGCCAGCGCCACCTCCCTTCACCCCAACACCCTTCCAAGCCAGCGCCAGTGCTACCAACCCCCCTACCTCCTCCCAAGCCAGCGCCACTTCCCTTCACCCCAACATCCTCCCAAGCCACTGCCACTGCTACCAACCCCCCTGCATCCTCCCAAGCCAGCGCCACTTCCCTTCACCCCTATATCCTCCTAAGCCAGCGCCACCTCCCTTCACCCCAACACCCTTCCAAGCCACTGCCATTGCTACCAACGCCCCTGCATCCTCCCAAGCCAGCGCCACTTCCCTTCACCCCTATATCCTCCTAAGCCAGCGCCACCTCCCTCACCCCCAACACCCTTGCAAGCCAGCGCCAGTGCTACCAACCCCCCTACATCCTCCCAAGCCAGCGCCACTTCCCTTCCCTCACCCCTATATCCTCCCAAGCCAGTGCCATTGCTACCAACACCCCTACCTCCTCCCAAGCCAGCGCCACTCCCCTTCAGCCCCACCAACCACCGCGAGGCACCGCCAACCCTCCGCCATTCCAGCCAACGACACACTCATCCGCGCAGATCAGAACCGAACATGGCGATAAAACTCGATAACGAATTCCAGTCCGTTCTTTCTCTCTTTTCCTACTCGCATATCCTCCGTTTAATCTTATCTTTTTCTATTTTTCATCGCATTGTTCCACTTTTACACGGTCGATATTTTGTTCTCCTTATCTCCATTTCGTTGTCCTTATCGCAAAGGCCACCGTTCGCTCTTGTTCAGTGCAGAACAAATAATGTTGGGGTAATTCTAACCCTTCCCGTTATCACTTTATCTCTCCATTTATTAACACTCGATAGATAACGCTTGTGAATTTTTAATCATATTCTCTCTATCATTACATTTATTGACTTCATTCTATTCGCAACTATCGTATCCTGTTCATTCATTTGTTCATTTACATACTCACGTTGTTTATTTACCCTCAACTAGAGTACATTACATAGTAGTGAGATGCATCTTAAATTACTATTGTTGATGTCACCATTCTTGCATTTAAAAAAAAAGTCTTCATGTTTATGTTGCTTTAAACTATCGATTCATTAATGTAAATATTATTTTTATCCCTACGGTAAATATCGAGTTGATAACGTCGTCATGGTCTGATGAGGTTGTTGCAAAGCCAGCGCTAATGTTGATGTCATGTGTGATTAGCGGGGCACATGGCAACAGATATGAAAGAACACATCAAGGTACTGCAGGTTAAAGAGGGTGGAACTATTGTAGGTTTTTTGGGAGGGGAGGGGAGGAGGGGAGGGAGGAGAGGAGGAAGGAGGAGAGGAAAGGAGAGGAGAGGAGAGGGGAGGAGGGAGGGGAGAGGGAGGAGGGATAGGAGAGGAGAGGGAGGGAGGGGAGGAGGAGGAGGAGGAAGAGGAGAGGGAGAGGAGAGGAGAGAGAGGAGAGGAGAGGGGAGGAGGAGAGGAAAGGAGAGGAGAGTGGAAAGAGAAGAGAAGAGGAGAGGAGAGGGGAGGTAAAGGGGCGGGTGGGGGGATATAGATGAGAAGGGAGCCGAGGAAAAAACAAGAGGAGGATAGAGAAAAGGAGGAAAAAGGTTGAGGAGGAGAGGAAAGGAAGAGAGGTTAAAGTAGGAGACGGGAGGGAAAAGAAAAGGAGAGACGAGTAAAGGGAAAGGAATAGTAAGGGAAAAGAATAAGGAAGAGAGAAGAGAGAGAGAGAGAGAGAGAGAGAGAGAGAGAGAGAGAGAGAGAGAGAGAGAGAGGGGGGGGGAGGAAGTCATCTCCAATTACTCACCGTCCATCGAATACATATCCATTCAGGAAGACGAATAAAACACATTCCCTGCCTAAGCTCTCACCTCCAGGTGCCCACCCCCTCCCACCTTCCCTCTGTCCTCCACATTCCATGATACACCCTACTTCCCTACACCCTTCACCCCTACCTCTTTACACACCTCTCCCTTCTACACCAAAACACAGTAAAAAAAAAAATAATAAAAAAAATAAAAATAATAAAAATAATTAATTAAAAAAGAAAAAATAATACAAAAATAAAACCAAAATAACGATTATATATATATATATATATATATATATATATATATATATATATATATATATATATATATATATATATAATAATAATAAATAAATAAAAACCACGAAAATGGCCAATTTCACGTAATCTACAATCCCTCTCTCTTACCCCGCCCCCTCCCCCATCACCCCCCTCCCCCAAGAGACCACTATCTGACCCCTCGCCCCGCCCCCTCACTCAGTAATAAGTCCTACCTTCATTATCCACTTGGTCTTCAGTCTTCATTATATGGATTAGGATTTTCGACCTTACGACCAAAACGCAGGCAGATTGTATATAAAATCCGTACATATATTAAGTATATCTATCTTCTTTTTTCGGTCTTTCTATCCTTTCCCTTCCTTTACTTCCATTTTCACTATTCACTTCTTTCGGTTATTTCTCTTCCTTTACTCCGATTTTCATTATTCACTTCCTTTGGTCATGTCTCTTCCTTTACTCCGATTTTCATTATTCACTTCCTTTGGTCATTTCTCTTCCTTTACTCCGATTTTCATTATTCACTTCTCTTGGTTATTTCTCTCTTTCTTCTTTCATTTTAAAACGTTCTAAATCCCGAAGCACCGACGTCGAATTGGGTAATTGGGGTGATTAAAATGACATCAGTGATTAAAATGATAATGAACGCCACACGTGATGTTATCTTGTGATGATTAAAACGAGGAAAAACTTATCATCGGTAATTGGCTGATTTGAAAAGAGGGGAGGGGGGGTGTAGGGGAGGAGAGGGTAAGGGGAAAGCGGTGGGGAGGGCGAAAGGGGGGCATCGGATGAGAGGAGATGATGTTGTGTGGGAGGATGGGGGATGGGGGAGAATGGGGTATGAGGGAGGATGGAGGATGGGGGAGAATGAGGGAGGATGGAGAATGGAAAATGGGGAATGAGTTAGGATGAGGAATGGGAGATAATGGAGGATGGGGGAAAATGGGGAAGGATGGGATAATTAGAATAATGGGGAGGAGGGGAGGGGCTTTAGGTGGGGTACATGGGGGTAGGGTGGGGGTGGGGGGAAGACATCGAGAGAGGAGGCACTACCCGCACAAAATCTGACATCAAATTGGCGAATCACAACCTGGCAATCAAATTAACTTAAATTAATAACCTCTGCATCAGTCGCTTTGCATGCGGTTGTCACGGCAAGATTCATTAGAGAAAAACTGTGAAGCAAAAAGGTCAACTGAAATGCTTCGATAATTTTCCTGAGAGATAATTATATTTCTTCTGATTCGTTTTTATACTTATGCAATAATTGTTCAACTTGTTATTTTCTAATTCTAATTCTAATGGCTGTGTGCGTGTGTGTGCGTGTGTGTGTACAAATATGTGTGCATGCATATATACAGCACCCGCACATACACACACACACACATACACACACACACACACACACACACACACACACACACACACACACACACACACACACACATATATATATATATATATATATATATATATATATATATATATATATATATATGATATTTATATATATGCATATATACGTATATGTGTGTAAGTGTGAGTGTGTGTGTGTGTGTGTGTGTGTGTGTTTGTATGTTTGTATGTGTGTGTGTGTGTACATATATATATATATATATATATGTATATATATGGACAGAGAGAGAGAGAAAAAAAAAAATCAAACACATTTACACATACATATGCATATCTATGTATACACGCACATATAAACACACACGCATACACATTTACCAGTACAAAAAGAAAGAAAGAAAGAAACAAACAAAGATAAATCGCAAACAAAAACAGACACTCGGACCCACGCACAAAGCCACGGACAGAAAGACTCGAGACGGAAAGGAATCCGACAAAGAGTACAAAAATAACACGTAAAAATCCCCCCCCCAAAAGACTCGAGTACTTCATTCCTCCACAAAGACCACCTCTACCCCTCCCCTCACCCCCCTCTCCCTCAAAAAAAAAAAAAACTGTCCCCCATCCTCTCCCTCAAAAAAAAAAAAAAAAAAAAAAGAAAAAAGAAAAAAAAAAGCTTCCCACCACATGCAATGTTGATAACTCTTGCAATCCAGTTGAAAAATGTCTCCCATCATCCTAGGCGATTACCGCGCAGTCCTTCAAGCACTCCAGCTACTCCCCCAATCTTACACTCCTCCTTCGGAACAATCCTGCAACGTCTCCAGGCAAATTCTGACGTTTTTTTTTTTTTTTTTTTTTTTTTTTTTTTTAAAAGCACTTCTTATATTCTAGCAACCTTTTCATCTGTCATTTCAACCACTGCTTCTGTGACTCTTTCAAGCATACCAGGTGGGTTCTGACAGCACTCCTATCATTACTCTCTCTTGGCCAGTTCTTTGGGGTTCTGAAAGCATTTCTACTCCTCGAAATACTCCTGCTACTCCTCGAAATACTCCTGCTACTCCTCGAAATACTCCTGCTACTCCTCGAAATGCTCCTGCTACTCCTCGAAATGCTCCTGCTACTCCTCGAAATACTCCTACTACTCGATATACTCCTGCTACTCCTCGAAATACTCCTGCTACTCCTTGAAATACTCCTGCTACTCGATATACTCCTGCTACTCCTCGAAATACTCCTGCTACTCCTCGAAATACTCCTGCTACTCCTTGAAATACTCCTGCTACTCCTCGAAATACTCCTGCTACTCCTCGAAATACTCCTGCTACTCCTCGAAATACTCCTGCTACTCCTCGAAATACTCCTGCTACTCCTCGAAATACTCCTGCTACTCCTCGAAATACTCCTGCTACTCCTCGAAATACTTCTACTCCTCGAAATACTCCTGCTACTCCTCGAAATACTTCTACTCCTCGAAATACTCCTGCTACTCCTTGAAATACTCCTGCTACTCCTCGAAATGCTCCTGCTACTCCTCGAAATACTCCTGCTACTCCTCGAAATGCTCCTGATACTCCTCGAAATACTCCTGCTACTCCTCCAAATACTCCTGCTACTCCTCGAAATACTCCTACTACTCCTCGAAATACTCCTGCTACTCCTCGAAATACTCCTGCTACTCCTCGAAATGCTCCTGCTACTCCTCGAAATAATCCTGCTACTCCTCGAAATACTCCTGCTACTCCTCGAAATACTCCTGCTACTCCTCGAAATACTCCTGCTACTCCTCGAAATACTCCTGCTACTCCTTGAAATACTCCTGCTACTCCTCGAAATACTCCTGCTACTCCTCGAAATACTCCTGCTACTCCTCGAAATATTCCTACTACTCCTCGAAATACTCCTGCTACTCCTCGAAATACTCCTGCTACTCCTCGAAATACTCCTGCTACTCCTCGAAATACTCCTGCTACTCCTCGAAATACTCCTGCTACTCCTCGAAATACTCCTGCTATTCCTCGAAATATTCCTACTACTCCTCGAAATACTCCTGCTACTCCTCGAAATACTCCTGCTACTCCTCGAAAAAATCCTGCTACTCCTCGAAATAGTCCTGCTACTCCTCGAAATACTCCTGCTACTCCTCGAAATACTCCTGCTACTCCTCGAAATACTCCTGCTACTCCTCGAAATACTCCTGCTACTCCTCGAAATACTCCTGCTACTCCTCGAAATAATACTCCTGCTACTCCTCGAAATACTCCTGCCACTCCTCGAAATACTCCTGCTACTCCTCGAAATACTCCTGCTACTCCTCGAAATACTCCTGCTACTCCTCGAAATACTCCTGCTACTCCTCGAAATACTCCTGCTACTCCTCGAAATACTCCTGATACTCCTCGGCTCCTTCTGCTCAGATGCTTTATAGGATTCCAAAAATAGACATGAATGATGATAACTTGGTGAGTCTTGTTGTAATAGTAGTAACTATAGCACAGGTTTGACTGCATTGGTGGAGCCGAGAGAACTTGTCTTAAGGAGAAGAAAATATGAAAATAATGATGGTGGTGGTGGTGGTGGTGGTGGTGGTGATGGCGGTGATGATGATGGTGGTGGTGGTGGTGATGGCGATGGTGATGATGGTGGTGGTGGTGGTGGTGGTGGTGGTGGTCATGGTGGTGGTGGTGGTGGTGGTGATGATGGTGATAGTGGTGGTGGTGGTGGTGGTCATGGTGGTGGTGGTGGTGGTGGTGGTCATGGTGATGATAATGATGATGAGGAGGAGGATAATGATGATGATGATGATGGTGGTGGTGGTGGTGGTGGTGGTGGTGGTGGTGGAGGTGGTGGTGATGATGATGATGATGATGATGATGATGATGATGATGATGATGATGATGATGATGATGATGATGGTGGTGGTGGTGATAATGATGATGATAATGGTGGTGGTGGTGGTGGTGGTGATGATGATAATGGCAAAAGGAATAGGAGGAGGAGCTAGCGAAAGAAGGGGAGAAGGATATACAAAAAAATTAGAATAAGGAAACGACGACGACCACGATGACGACGACGGCGATGAAGAAGAGAAAGGAGAAAAAAAAGAGAAAGAAGGAGACGATGACGATGACGATGGCAGTGACGATGCCGATGAAGGAGGAGATGAGGAAGCAGAAGAAAAAGAAGAAGAAAAAGGAAACAAGAAATAGAAGAGGAAAAAGAAGAAGAAGAAGAGGAAGAAGCACAAGAAAAACAAAACAAAAACAAGGCATATGATAAGAGAAAAAAGAACAGCTGGTTATAAAAAAAATACAAGAACAGAGAACAATCGAAAGGCAAACGAACAAAAAAAAAGAAAAAAAGAAAAGAGAAATAAATACAATTTTAGGAAAAACAAACATTTATAGTAAAAAAATAAAATAAACACGAATAGATAACAAAACAAAAGAAGCGCTGAAAAAAAAGCAAAACAAACACAATCACCTCCAGTTCACAACACCTGCATATTCGTGCTTTCACTCTCAACCCCCCCCCCGTTCTCAACCCTCCCCCTCTCCCGAACTCCCACTTACCCCTCCGACTTACCCACCCCCTACGCTCTACTCCCATACCCTACCTCTTCCCAACTCCCCTGCCCCTCTCCGAGCCACCCCCTACTACCCTCTACCCCTCCTTCCCCTACCCCCACCCCGACTCCCTGCGACCCCCCTCCTATCCCCTACCCCTACTCCTTCCTGTCCCCTTACCCCTCCTCTTTCTACCCCTTTCCCCTACCCCCAGCCCGGCCCCCCCCTTCCTATCCCCTCCCCCACTCCCCCCTGCCCCCCAACCCCTTCCCTTTCAACTCTGTTCCCTTCCCTCCCCCTGGGCCCTCCCTATCCCGTACCCCTACTCCTTCCTGCCCCCTAACCCCTCCCCATCCTATCCCTCCCCTACTCCTCCCTGCCCCTAACCCCTTCCCTTTCTACCCCCTTCCCCCCTCCCTCCCCCAGGGCAGGCACCGCACCGTCTCGTCTACGTTGTAATGAACTTAAAACAGCTGTTCACTCTGCGGTCTTCCGTGTGAGCCCGTGTACACCAAGCGCATGTACGTCCACGGTGTGTGAGCAGGCGTGTGTACCTGTGTGTGCGCGAGCGGGTACTGACCCAGGTGTGAATGACTGGGGAGCGTGTGAGTATGTGTGCGTGACTCTCCTCGACTGAGTGTGTGTGTGTGTGTGCGTGTGTGTGCGAATGTGGTGTAAGAGCGTTCTGGATGTCTCTGTGTGTGTACATACTGACGCACTAAACACGAGCGCATGTGTCAGTGTGTGTGTACAGTGATATTCGAGGTGTTTGTGGATATGCTTGCGTGTGTGTGCGTACCTGTGTGTGCGTGTAAGCGTGCGATAGCTTTGATGAGTGTGACGTCATCTACCCGAGGAGACTTCCGGTTAGCAATAAGATAAAGAAGAAGGGTTTAGAACGACGAAAAGGACAAGAACACGAAGAAGACAAACGTGGAGTGGCGGCAGGGAGGGAAAACATTTTAACGAGAACTCTTTTTCGCGGTTGAAAAGCCACTAAACGCCACAAAATATACCAGAAATGAAACAAAAAATCTTATCCTATTATCAAAATATATCATCCTATACCAACACTTACTGCTGACCAATAACTAATACGACCGCGAGACACACGAAGCAGGAGAGCGAATGAAGGAGACAAAGAAACCTCAATAAAAATCCATGGGTAACGATAGGACGATAACACGCTAAATTTAACATCTGATAAACACTAAAACACATGGCGATTGTCATGCATACCGATGCTACACGTCCATGGGAATGTTAT
>NC_091568.1:33622899-33625399 GCF_042767895.1 Penaeus vannamei | reverse complement strand
CATCCATAGTTATCCATCTCCCCATCCCATCGCCATAAATTAAAAGCCAGAAAGCCACAAACGTGTGACCTGCCGTGATCCATTTCTCCCGCGCTGCGCCGACTCGGACATATGCCGCTCCCGACTCAAGGTGACTCCTGCGACTCTAAACTGCCGTGAATGCTGCCAAAACGGATGTACTTCGCGAATAACCGTTACGTCTACTGTTTTTTTTCTTCTTCTTTTTCTTTGCACAGGAATTACCTCTGTTCTTTATTCCCCGGTGGCGTGACTGAGTGTCCCCAAGGAGACGGTGATCCTTGCAGAACGTCTCGACCTCCCCCTCTTCCCCTTCTCCTTCTCCTCCCCGCGCTCGGAACAGCTGCGCCTTCCACAACAGCTGTCTTGGCCACCAGCTGATTCACCTGCACGGGCGCCGCTCTCCTCCCTCCCCCACCCCACCCCACCTTCTTCTCATGTCCGAGTGACTGGCAGAAAAGTCCTGGAATCAAAACCTACGAGAAAGCGATTCTTCTCGCCGGTGACGGATGGCAGGTCGACGACGCCACCCAAGTCCCCGCCCCGAGTCTCCGTCAGCCGGGCTCCTTCGCCGGTGGCAGGGTGGAGGGAGGGTAGGGGAGGTGGGGGTTGGGGTGGAGGGGTTGGAGAGGTGGGGGTTGGGGAGGAGGGGGGTGGATGGTCCTACCACGCAGAAGGGGCTCCGCAACGTAAGGTGGGTCGCCAGCTGATCAACCCAGGCGGGTATTTGTGGAGAGCGTGCGCATTGCCAAAATTGATGTAGGCCTATATGATCTATGGTTTGGTTTAGGCTGATTTTTTTATGAAGGCGAATACGTAGTTTAAATTTGTCTCCACGATAAACAGTTCTCTTCAACAAGCACAAAACTGCGTAAACACAGACACACACACACAAATACATACACATAAACATACACACACACGCACATGCACATACACAAACACACACGTACATATGCACAAACGCACGAACGCACACATGAAAAAACAACAATAATGTTAATGATAGTAATAATAATAATAATGTTAATAGTAATAATGATAATAATAACGATTATAGAAATAATAATAACAATAAAACAGCCAGTAAACGTCTAAACGAATAATAGGCTTCTCAGTGCTCAGCCTACAACAAAAGGCTTAACCACAACACCATAAAAAACACAGAAAAAATCCCTTTCAAAATGTCGTTTACGAATCTAAATTAAGAGACACTTGAGAAACGTTCCGTCTATATTTTTGACGTTTCATTGTCTTCTTTTATTGTTATTATCCTTCAACTGTCAACTATATCGAGTGTTATCTTTGTGGTGTGTGTTCTCCTCATTTCCCTTGTATCTTTTCTCTCTATCTCTTTCTCAATCTCTTTCTTTCTCTTTCCCTTTCTCTCTCCTCTCTCTCTTTCTCTCTCTCCTTTCTTGTTTTCCCTCTAAATATAATTTTCATATTTTCAAAAAAATGAGTCTTCACCCCCCCCCTCCTACCGCTTATTCTTAACCTCCCCTTTCCCCTCACCCACCCTCCTCCCTCCCTCCCCACCCCCTTTACCCATCCCCTACCCTTCCCCTACCTGTAATTCCACCATCCCCATCATGCACCATGCACCACCTCCCCACAATGCACTATACACCACCTCCCCACCATGCACCACCTCCCCACCATGCACTATGCACCACCTCCCCACCATGCACCATCACCACCTCCCCACCATGCACCATCACCACCTCCCCACCATGCACCCTCACCACCCCCCCACCATGCACTATGCACTACCTACCCACCATGTACCACCTCCCCACCATGCACCACCTCCCCACCATGCACCATGTACCACCTACCCACCATGCACCACCTCCCCACCATGCACCATGTACCACCTTCCCACCATTCACCATGTACCACCTCCCCACCATGCACCATGCACTACCTACCCACAATGCACCACCTCCCCACCATGCACCACCTCCCTACCATGCACCATGCACCACCTCCCCACCATGCACCACCTCCCCACCATGCACCATGCACCACCTCCCCACCATGCACCATGCACCACCTCCCCACCATGCACCATGCGCCTCCTCCCCACCATGCACGATGCACCACCTCCCCACCATGCACCAGCTCCCCACCATGCACCACCTCCCCACCATCCACCACCTCCGCAGCATGCACCACCTCCCCACCATGCACCATGCACCACCTCCCCACCATGCACCATGCACCACCTCCCCACCATGCACCACGCACCACCTCCCCCCCATGCACCACCTCCCCACCATGCACCACCTCCCCACCATGCACCATGCACCACCTCCCCACGATGCACCATGCACCACCTCCCCACCATGCACCATGCACCACCTCCCCACCATGCACCATGCACCACCTCCCCACCATGCACCACCTCCCCACCATGCACCACCTCCCCATCATGCACCATCGCCACCTCCCCACCATGCACCACCTCCCCACCATGCAC
>NC_091568.1:33615399-33617899 GCF_042767895.1 Penaeus vannamei | reverse complement strand
CCCGCTCTCTCGCCCACCATTCTCTCTTATTCCCCTCCCATCCCTCTCTCCCCCTTTCTTTCTCTCCTATTCTATGTCTGTCTGCCTCTCTCTCTCTCTCTCTCTCTCTCTCTCTCTCTCTCTCTCTCTCTCTCTCTCTCTCTCTCTCTCTCTCTCTCTCTCTCTCTCTCTCTCTCTCTCTCTCTCTCTCTCTCTCTCTCTCTCTCTCGCTCATCCCTCGCCGTCTCTTTCCAATTCCCCATCTCCTTCTTCTCTCTTTCATCCCATCCCTCCTCTCTCATCCTTCCTCCTTTCTTGTTCTTCCCTTTGACTTTCTTACTCATTTCTCTTCCTTTTCTACCTCATCCCCACCTCTCTTGCTTTCACTTCCTCATCAACAATAAGATTCATCATCACTATCATCATCATCATCACCACCACTATCATCATCATTATTACTATCATCATGACCACCACCACTATCATATTTATTATCATCATCTTTATCACCACCACCATCACCATCATCATACACACCATCATCAAAAAAAAGAAAAAGAACAGTAAAAAAGATAAAGCCAACGAAAATAATTCCCTGCCAACAACCAAGACAAAGAAAAGAAGGAATAAAAGAATATCTGAAGAGAAAATAAAAATTAGCAAACAAATATACACAGCGAAATTGGCTCAACGTTTCGGATCAAACAACTAAATCCTCCTCCAGGTAAACAAACAAATAAATACGAGCAGTAATTTGAATATCTTTTGTGGTTCTTTTTTTTTCTTTCTTATATTTTATTCTCCTTGGTCTTTCTCCTTATCTTTTTCTTTATGATTTGTTCTTTTTCCTTTTCTTTTCTTTAATTTCTTTTTCTTTTCCTTCTATTTTTTCCGTATTTTTTCACTTGCACGTTTTTTTTTCTTCTTCTTCTTCATCATCTATTCTCCTTCTCCTTCTTCTTTTTTCTTCTTCTACTTTCCCTCTTCTCACCCACCCCTCCTCCTCCTTCTTCTTCCCCTTCTTTTCCTCCTCCTCCTCCTCCTTCTATTCTTCATCTCCCTCCTTTTCTTTCATCTGCTCAGGATATTTCCCGCATTCCTCTGTCTACGCCCATTTATTCCGTGTCTCTCCTGCCACCATCGTCAGCCACACAGCCGTCCTTCAGATCACCAGCGTCTTGGCACGTACTCCTCACACCCGCAAATTAAACCTCTTTTTATTCTCCTCCTTTTCATTCTCTTTCTTATTTCTTTTCTCTCGTTCATCGGATTTTCGTCTTCCTTTCTCTTTTCTCCTCTCCTTCTCTAGTCGCTCTTATTCTGATTTTCTTCTTCCTTTCTCTTTTCTCCTCTCCT
The DNA here is from genome assembly GCF_042767895.1 of Penaeus vannamei. NCBI lineage: Eukaryota > Metazoa > Arthropoda > Malacostraca > Decapoda > Penaeidae > Penaeus > Penaeus vannamei. Next base: position 33,616,564 of record NC_091568.1, on the reverse strand, counting down.
TCTCTACTCGTTCTTGTTCTTGTTCATCTGATTTTCTTCTTCCTTTCTCTTTTCTCCTCTCCTTCTCTACTCGCTCTTCCTTGTCATTGTTGGTATTCCTGTTGTCCTTATTACTCAATTATCACCTTTATTACTGATGTTGGTACTGCTACTGTTTCTACTGCTATTACCAACATCCTCACCATCCTAATTATCCTCAATCTCACCATCCTAATTATCCTCAATTTCACCATCCTAATTATCCTCAATCTCACCATCCTAATTATCCTCAATCTCACCATCCTAATTATCCTCAATCTCACCATCCTAATTATCCTCATACTCACCATCCTAATTATCCTCAATCTCACCATCCTAATTATCCTCAATCTCACCATCCTAATTATCCTTATTCCCACCATTATTATCATCCACGCTTCTCCCCTTCAGATAAACTTCTATTTTTCCCACGATGCGACAGGTGAGGGATCTAGATGTCGGGGGCGTTGTTGGGAGGGGGGGGGCGGAGGCGACCTTGGGGAGGGCGTGACGACTTGGGGAGGAGGGCGTGAATTGGCAAGGGCTTCTAGGCTGGCTGCAAGGAGGGGGGGAGGGGGAGGAGGGACGATCAGGGTTGGGGGAAGAAGGGGAAGGATGAGAGAGGAGGAGGAGGAGGATGAAGAAGAACAAGAAGGGGGAGGAGGAGGGGACAGAGGAAGGGGAAGAGGAGGAGGAAGAGAAGGAGAAAAGGTGGAGGTGGAAGATGAAGAAGGGGAGGAGGAGGAGGAGTGGGTCAGGGGGGAAGGAAGAGTAGGATGGAAGTGAAAATAGAGGAGGGGTAGGAAGAAGGGGTAATTGGAAGGGGAGAGGGAGGGAAAGAAAGGAAGAAGAAAAAGAGGGAGAAAGAGAAGAAAAGAACAGCAGGAAGGGGAAACGGGGAAAGAGAAGGATCAGTAATCAGAGGAAGAGAAGGAGGGATAGGAAGAGAAATTAGAGGAAGAAGAGGAGCCAGGGAAAGGATAATGTAGGAAAATAAAGACATGGAATAATGGAAAACGACTAAACGTGGGGAGAAGGGAGAGTTGAAAGACGGGGATATAAAGCAAGGTGGCGAAGAAATTTAATAATAGATTAAGTGTGTAAAAGAGGAAAAAACAAGGCATATGCATATTTTACAAGCGCACAG
>NC_091568.1:33605399-33607899 GCF_042767895.1 Penaeus vannamei | reverse complement strand
TATCGGTCATCTTGCACGGGTGACCTTTCAGAGTGTGTGTGTGTGTGTGTGTGTGTGTGTGTGTGTGTGTGTGTGTGTGTGTGTGTGTGTGTGTGTGTGTGTGTGTGTGTGTGTGTGTGTGTGTGTGTGTGTGTGTGTGTGTGTGTGTGTGTGCGTGTGTGTGTGCGTGTGTGTGTGCGTGTGCGTGTGTGTGTGCGTGTGCGTGTGTGTGTGCGTGTGCGTGTGCGTGTGCGTTTCCGTGTGCGTGCGTGCATTCGTGTAAGTGCGCGCGTGTGTATGTTTGTTTATTTGTGTTTGACTGTTTGTATGTATGTGTGTGCGGCCTCTTACAACATCCATAACATCACAAATACGACAACTATGCCTCACAGCATTAACTTTCGAACCACAGATTACGTCTATGCAAACAAACTGTTGTCAACATACTCAACACATCAAAACCCAGAATAGAAGGCGTAGCTAAAACATAACATACAGTGAATAACGTTAACGTAGCATCTTTTAGACACAAGTAAGTACCTCAAGGAGGAGTTAATATATAAACAGACATGTAAATATATAAAGACACATGAATAGACAGATGGTAAGCGAACAGACAGACATAGAAAAAGACAGATAGATAGGTTGATGGATAAAATGATAAATACATAAATAGACTGATAGACAGAAGAATAGATACATAGATAAACAGATATACAGATAGACAGACAAATATACAGATAAATAGATAGACAGAAAAATAGATATACAGATTAACAAACAAAAATACCAACAGACAAATAGACAGACAGACAAACAAATAGCCAAACAAAATCCTCTTTCAATCCCCTCTCTCTTCCTAAACTCACCAAAAAAAAAAAAAAGAAAACGCCAGAACGAAGACAAGACAGCAAAGAGGGCAAAGAAGAGGCGGAAAAATGAATGAAGCCGAAGGAGCAGGAGGCGAAGAAGGATCAAAGACCTGGAAGGAAGGTACGAGCGAAGACCGGAAGTAAATAATAATGTGCGTGGCAACAGTCATGTTCTTGGCCGACCTCTGGCCCCCCCCACTCCTTCCCCCCCTCGCCCCCCCCCAATCCCCCCTCCTCCCTCCGCTGCCTCCTTGGTGACTGGTGTTTGGTGTTGTCTTTGAGATGTTTTGTCTATCTGTCTATCTACCTGTCCGTGTGTCTATCTCTTTATCAATCTATTCATTTATCTATCTATTCATCTGTCTGTCTGTGTACCTATCTCCTTATCTATATATCTATCCCCCTATCTATCTCCTTATCTATCTATCTATTTCCTTATCTATCTATCTATCTCTTTAACTATCCATGTATCCATCTATCTATCCATCTATTTATCATTGCATCATAGGCCTTTAATTTTAAAAAAATAGCTGAAAATTTATAAAAAGTATAGACAATAGCACGGTCATTTTCCCGCTTTCTTTGTTCGCTTTGTTTGTGTTCCGGTCGTTTCTGCTTCGTGTTTTTTTTCATCTCCGCTAACAGGGCTTGTATGTGACCCCCCCCCCTCTCCCTTCTTCTTCTTCTTCTTCTACTTCTTTCCCTCTTCCCCTTCTTACCTTCATCTCTATTTCCTCCTTTACGTCTTCATCTCAATTCTTCTTATTCCGTTCCTCCACTTTCAGTTTCTTTTCTGCTCCTCCATATCCACTTCCTCTTCTACTTCTCAACTTCCATTTCCTCCTTTGTTTCTTCTCTCTTCCACTTCTCCACCTCTACTTTTTCTTCCATTCCAAAACCACTTCCTCTTCCACTTCTCTCTCTCTCTCTTCCACTTCTCTATCTCTAATTCCTCTTTCATTACAAAACCACTTCTTCCACTTCTCAACCTCCATTTCCTCTTCCACTTCTCTCTCTCTCTCTTCCACTTCTCATCCTCCATTTCCTCCTCCACTCCTACATCTTCGCTTCCTCTTCCACTTCTTTACCTGTTCCTCTTCCATCTTCAGAGCAATTCTGGTGTCGCATGGTAATCGTTTGATTAATTTCTTTTGGGGTTTGCAAGTGACTACTGGAGTTGGAATATCTTAATAACTTCCTTTTGTTCTCTCTCTCTTTATTCTGTATGTTTTTCTTTCTGCAGTTTTTTAGTTTGTCGGTCTGCCATTCAATCAGGAATCTCTCTCTGTCTCTGTCTGTCTGTCTGTCTGCTCTCTCTCTCTCTCTCTCTCTCTCTCTCTCTCTCTCTCTCTCTCTCTCTCTCTCTCTCTCTCTCTCTCTCTCTCTCTCTCTCTCTCTCTCTCTCTCTCTTCCCTCCTCGTTCCTTCCCTTGCCCTTCTCTCTCCAAGCCTTTACATTTTCCTTCTAATACTGATTCTAATCTCCATCCTCTCCTCTCCCGTTTCTTTATCCTACCCCTCACCCCCTTACACATCCCCCCCCCCCCCCGCTCACCCATCCCTCCACCCTTGCCTCCACCCTCACCCTCGCCCTCCGCCCTCGCGAGGTATCGTGCCATCAGAGGTCACGAAGTACAGTTATCACCCCCG
>NC_091568.1:33595399-33597899 GCF_042767895.1 Penaeus vannamei | reverse complement strand
CAGCAAAAGAACATAACGTCACAACTGATATCACTTCCGGCTGAGACAGAATGAAGACTCATGAGCACAAAAATTGTTACTATATGAATATCTGGCAACACACCTCCCGCGCCATATTAGGTAAAATGGGCGGAGCTTCCGCGTGAGTGTTTTCTCATCGCAGTCATTCACCCCATTGCGGCAGTCGAGTGTGAGGCTCGGCGAACTGAAGAAGCAGTCACTGCAAGGGCTGAAGGACCACCTCGAGTCCTACCCATCCCGAGTCCTAGGGAGCGACTCGACCCCAAATATGAGCGGGGAGAGTGTCGGTTGAGGGGGACATCCAGCCGATTGTGTGGAGGCGGCGAGGGAGGAGGGCATGCAGTAAATATAGCCCGCGTGGGTCGTGGCCTAGCCCTTGCAGCTGGCCAGGGCCTGCCGTGGAGCACCCACAGTTAGCTTTGACACCTCCCAACACTTGTCACTTTCTTCTGAAATTCCCCATAGCGTCACTTTCCTCCGACACTCATCAACGCGAGACACTTTCGTCTGCTTCTATTCCAAATCTTGTGACTTTCCTCTGGCGCCTTCTAACCTTTTTCAACGTTTTTTTTCACCTCACTTTCCATCAACGTTTGTCACTTTCTTCTGACACTCCGGCAATCATCACTTTCCTCTGAATATCACTTTCTTTGGTGCTTGCCACTCCCTAATAATTGTATTTCTTGCCACACGCTCTCCAGCTCTTATTACTTTCTTCTGACACTTTCCGACCCAAGTCACTTTCTTCTGAGATTTTCCAAAGCTTGCCACTTTCTTTTGACACTCTCTAACACAATTTTTTTTTGTCACTTTTCAAATACCAGTCACTTTCCCTTGTCACTTTCTTCTGACACTCTTTAACAACTGTCACTTTCTTCTGGAACTCTTCAACGCTCGTTATTCTCTTCCGACACTCTCCAATGAGTGTCACTTTCATAAGTCAATTTTCAGGGCTTGTCACGTTCCCTGACACACTACAATCCTTGACACTTTCTTCTAGCACTCTCTAAACCTTGTCCGTTTCATATGACAATGTCCAATGCTTGTCACTTTCCCGGACACTTTCCCTTGTCATTTTCTTCAGACACTTTAACGTTTGCAATATTTTTAGAACGCTCGTCACTCTCTTCTGACACTCACCAAACCTTGTCACTTTCACCTCCAGAACTTGTTACTTTCCACTGACACTCTCTAACGCTTGTCACTGTCTTAAGACCCTCTCTTCTGTCACTTTCCTCTGACATTCACCAGCGTCCGACACTTTCCAACGTTTGTCACTTTCTTCTGACACTGTCTAACACTTGTCACTTTCTTCTGACACTGTCTAATACTTGTCACTTTCTTCTGACACTGTCTAACACTTGTCACTTTCTTCTGACACTAACGATTGTCACTTTCTTCTGACACAAATGCGTGCCACTTTTTTCCGACACTGTCTAACACATGTCACTTTCTTCTGACACTAACGATTGTCACTTTCTTCTGACACTGCCTAACACTTGTCACTTTCTTCTGACACTAACACATGTCACTTTCTTCTGACACTGACGATTGTCACTTTCTTCTGATACTGTCTAACACTTGTCACTTTCTTCTTACACTAACGATTGTCACTTTCTTCTGACACAAATGCGTGCCACTTTTTCCGACACTGTCTAACACATGTCACTTTCTTCTGACACTAACGATTGTCACTTTCTTCTGACACTAACACTTGTCACTTTCTTCTGATACTAACGATTGTCACTTTCTTCAGACACTGTCTTAACACATGTCACTTTCCTCTGACACTGTCTAACATTTTTCACTTTCTTCTGACACTAACGATTGTCACTTTCTTCTGACACTGTCTAACACATGTCACTTTCTTCTGACACTGTCTAACACATGTCACTTTCTTCTGACACTGTCTAACATTTTTCACTTTCTTCTGACACTGTCTAACATTTTTCACTTTCTTCTGACACTCTAACATTTTTCACTTTCTTCTGACACTCTAACATTTTTCACTTTCTTCTGACACTCTAACATTTTTCACTTTCTTCTGACACTCTAACATTTTTCACTTTCTTCTGACACTGTCTAACATTTTTCACTTTCTTCTGACACTCTAACATTTTTCACTTTCTTCTGACACTCTAACATTTTTCACTTTCTTCTGACACTCTAACATTTTTCACTTTCTTCTGACACTCTAACATTTTTCACTTTCTTCTGACACTCTAACATTTTTCACTTTCTTCTGACACTGTCTAACATTTTTCACTTTCTTTTGACACTGTCTAACATTTTTCACTTTCTTCTGACACTGTCTAACATTTTTCACTTTCTTTTGACACTGTCTAACATTTTTCACTTTCTTCTGACACTAACATTTTTCACTTTCTTTTGACACTGTCTAACATTTTTCACTTTCTTCTGACACTAACATTTTTCACTTTCTTTTGACACTGTCTAACATTTTTCACTTTCTTCTGAC
>NC_091568.1:33562899-33577899 GCF_042767895.1 Penaeus vannamei | reverse complement strand
TTGAAGTTTTTTACATTGTCAAGGGAAGTTAATATTACAAGCTATCATCCCACCCGGCAGTGATTAGAGATGCATGTAACTGATAATTTTCTTCTCTCCTTGACTGTTGAACGACAGTGCGGTTATTATTATGATCATCATGATAATGATTACTGATGTTATTATTGTTATTGTAATTGTTATCATTATTATAATTGTCATTATTAATATTATTATTATTATCATTATTATTATTGCTACTGTCATTACTATTATCATTGTTATTATTATTCTATCCTTATCATCATTATCATTACTATTTTCATTATTATTACTGTTATCATTTTCATTGTTGTTATTATCATTATTGATATTATCATTTTTATCAATATTATTATCATCACTATTATTTCTACTATCATTAATATTGGCATCATCTTTATCACTATTACCTGTTATCAATATTATCCTTATCACTATCACCATCATTACCATTACCTTAGCATCATCATCTACTACTACTACAACTACGACTACTGCTACTGCTGCTATTATTACTACTACTACCATTTTTTCATCGCCACTGGCACCATAATCATCAATATTATCATTACCATTACGAATCACCATTTGTCATTATAATAAATATGATTAGTAATAATGATTCTTAGTAACTCCATTGGTGTTAGTGACAATGACGTATAGAATGATAAATATAACAAAACACAACGATGCTAATAGTGACAATATATATGCCAGCCATGATTATAACATTAATCACAACAATAATAAAAGTAACGTAAAGACAAATGATGACTAATGCCAATGACAATAGCTACAAGGAAGAGAACAATAACAGGAATGGTAACATTAACAAACCTGATGATGATGACGCTGATAATGACGATGAACATAATAATAATAATAATAATAATAATAATAATAATAATAACAATAATGATAATAATAATAATAATAATGTTAATCTTACTACTTTTAAAAAACGGGGTAAAGAATAATGTACATCATCAACATAATTGAGTTGATAATGACAGATTAAATCAATTATGAAGTTAACAATGACACAGATAAAAATAATGATCAACATAATGATAATTGTGATGATGATAATAAACACAGCAACGCGTTTCACTATTTAAGGGAATAACAGTAAGACGGTACATTTATAGGCCTTATTTCTGTCTTTGAGCAATGTATATTTACGATAGACGCTTAGCCATCGTTATGAAACAACCACTTAGGTTGTTTGTAAGGCTTTACACTTTTTTTGTGTATGTATATTTGTGTGTGTGTGTGTGTGTGTGTGTGTGTGTATATGTGTGTGTGTGTGTGTGTGATGTGTGTGTGTGTGTGTGTGTGTGTGTGTGTGTGTGTGTGTGTGTGTGTGTGTGTGTGTGTGTGTGTGTGTGTGCGCGCGCGTGTGCGTGTGCGTGTGCGCGTGTGCAAGGTTAATCTTTTGCCTTGAGTGTCTTGCTGGAATAAGGACAGTTTATGAATAAAAGAAACAGAAAAGCCTATACCGGGAGAGAGAGAGAGAGAGAGAGAGAGAGAGAGAGAGAGAGAGAGAGAGAGAGAGAGAGAGAGAGAGAGAGAGAGAGAGAGAGAGAGAGACAGAGACAGAGGCAGAGGCAGAGGCAGAGGCAGAGGCAGAGACAGAGACAGAGACAGAGACAGAGGCAGAGGCAGAGGCAGAGGCAGAGGCAGAGGCAGAGACAGAGACAGAGACAGAGACAGAGACAGAGACAGAGAGACAGAGACAGACAGAGGCAGACAGAGGCAGAGAGAGAGACAGGGGGGGGGGGGGGGGAGAAAGAAAGAAAAAAAATAGAAGTGCAAGCCAGCACAAATTACCTAACTGAACCATCAATGCTTTTATGGCATTTTCTACACGTCAGCGAAATGCATTCTTCCTTGTGTGGTATATGGATATGAAACCCAAAAAGATTTAGGTGGCAGGCGCGTCGAAGTCAAGGATAGGTTAAAAACAATCGCAAAACAGCTGTTACAGGAGAACTTAGGCAGTGGTTCTGAAATTTCTCAATTACAGACGGCGGGGAAATGCAATTGTGATTATTTACTCATAGCTATAGCACTGTACATAATTCCGCAGCCTTGAAATGCGGTTAGAAAAGTGGCAAAGCTTTAAAATGAATATAACTATTTTCACTGACATCTTCACTCCATATTGTTATTGTCAGTGGTGTCATCACTATTACCTATAACTAAAAATAAACTCAAGTGTGATTTGTGTCGATACACGAAGCTACTATTCTTTTATTCTTTTCCTAAAACAGATGTGGCCATTGTAATCCTGCCATTCATTTTCACCCTTGCTTAGCCTAACAAACTGTATATAATCGAACATGATCGCATACTATATTATCACATGTTTGATCCAGTCTATAACATGAGTTACCTGGTGATGTCTATAAGGTTGCGTTTTCCATATTACATGAAAATTTTGTAAACTAATAACTAATAATCGTTAATGAAAAAATCATCTAAAAAATGGTGTTATTTGAACATCCATAATTACGGTTCGAATTATAAGTCTTACTTGGCCTGTTTACATGAATAAGCAAGTATAAATCAAAGATATCTTTATCACCCACGACTCACTCTATAGAAGCCACGTGAAATAAAAAAAGATAAAGCCCTTGTTTATGTTTTTTTTAAATATAAGAAGTATTAGTTACAACATCGCACGCTCCATGAATGACAAATAAAAGTTACGCCCGCCTGCAGATCGAAGTCCTCGCTTCCTACGTATACATAACAGGAATCTTCTGGACCCATGTTTACGCGAATCTCTTGACGCGCTGCAGAATGGACGTGTAAACAAGCTTCCTGTAGGAGCGAGCGACATGACGTAACGAGCGGGTCACATGAACGCTGAAGGCACCGTCATCCTGCAAAGTGACGTGAAGGTGTTTTTTTTTTTTTCGTTTACCTTCCTTTTAAAATTATTTTTGTCACCTTCCAGATTTCTTGCCGGAATTGTCACAACTTTCATTCATTGGATCTGTACTGTATTTTTTTTCTTTCTTTCTAACTACTTCTATTTTCTTTTCAAATCTTTTTATTACTATCATACATTCCATCCTTATTCTCTTCTTGTTGCTCCACTTAACTATCGCTACATATTCACCTTCCTCCACATCCCATTTCTTGCTCCTCTTTGCCTCTCTTCCCTTCCGTGCATTCCCTCATCTTTATCGCACAGCCTCCCACGACGACCCCTCCCTCTTCTCATTCCTTCCACCTCATCGCATTGGCAGCCCATGTTTACGCGATGAGTGAGCGAACCCAGAGGCCACCAAGGGACCAGACATCCTAATAGCAGGGTTGAAGGATTGACAGAAGTAGATCCCCATCGCTAGGTCAGTGCCGTGAGACGACGACGTGGCACTGCATACGCCCTGAATATTAGGGCCGCGGGCAGGACTGCTATTCATTATCTGTTGGATCAAATGCTGCGCAACTTTTGACGGTGAATAATATCATTCGGTAATTTATTTACTCCGTATGTTTGGAATCCTTTCCTGAACCTTTTGAACTCAAATGACCAAAGAACGTGCGTGTTAAAACGGACACGCTTGTCAGACATTGCGTAAAGTGAAAAAATGAAGGCATTGGCCAAGACTTAGCTGTGACGGTGCAGCAGCATACCACTGGCTGACTTTCCTCGTTTTCCTAAGAACTTTGGAAAAATATGAGTTTTATATAAAGCTGCTACACTGATGCGGAGAGAAGGTGTAGAAGATGATTGGCTGAGGTGATGGGTGGTGAGGAAATGTCAATGATGATGTCTTTAAATACTAATAAATATCTTCATTATGATAATAATTAGAATAATGAAAATTATACTAATGGCAATGCTAAAAATAACGATGATAATAACAACAACAATAATTATGATAATAATCATTATTACTTATAATAATGATGATAATGATGGTGATGTTGCTGCTGCTGCTGCTGATAAGCTGAACAAGAATACCATTACCACTGTGCAACCTATGATCTCAACAAAAATAAGGTTAATAATGATAACTAAATTAGCAACAGCATCTCTAACATCAAAACAACAATATCAAATTAATGAATACCAGCGCCTGCATTTACTCTATTTTTCAGTCAATTTCTAAATTTAGGGAAGGTTTCATACTTCAGATTTCCCCGGAATATTAAAAGGCGTTATAAATAATCCAGTAATGAAAAGAAAAGGCCACGCAAGTCTATTTTCCTTCGTCGGTCTCATTACAGAGATGCCTTTAATAAATACTTATTTTGGTCATTTGTCAGGCTAAAGGTATTTAATTTGGTGCGATAACTAGTTTTAGGTGGGACGTTTTTAGACAGAATAATTGTGTATTGTTCAACGGGCAACCTTATAGGATTATCAGGATAATATTCCTTTGATGTAGGCCTGTTATAGTATGTACTTCTGTATCAGTTTGCTGTAAAATGTATTATTGCAGAATATGTAATAATGTTTTAATAACAAATCAGAGTAGAGAGAGAGAGAGAGAGAGAGAGAGAGAGAGAGAGAGAGAGAGAGAGAGAGAGAGAGAGAGAGAGAGAGAGAGAGAGAGAGAGAGAGAGAGAGAGAGAGAGAGGGAGAGAGAGAGAGAGAGAGAGAGAGAGAGAGAGAGAGAGAGAGAGAGAGAGAGAGAGAGAGAGAGAGAGAGAGAGAGAGAGAGAGAGAGAGAGAGAGAGAGAGAGAGAGAGAGAGAGAGAGAGAGAGAGAGAGAGAGAGAGAGAGAGAGAGAGAGAGAGAGAGAGAGAGAGAGAGAGAGAGAGAGAGAGAGAGAGAGAGAGAGAGAGAGAGAGAGAGAGAGAGAGACGAAAAACAAAGACGGGAAAAAATGTGGTGCCGATTTTGGTAGGGTTATTTAGAGTCCGATAAATACAAGAGAAAGACATTGGCATGTCAACGACAGGGTCAAGCGATGACTGTCTCCTGGCGTGTGCTATGGACGCGTCGACAGAGAACTCGCGAGGGGGAACATTAGACAAGTCACGAAAGACGGGAGGAAAATACACAGCGAAGAAAAAAAGAAATAGAATATAAAAAGGTAACAAGTAAGTCAGTTTCAAACTCAGGAGGGAGATTAATGAGGTTTGTGATATGGGTAATTAGCTCAGATGACGTGAGACAAACTTGACTGCTCGCGTCAGTGTCATGAGCTCAGCCGTTCAGTGAAGCCTCGTTCGTTTCTGTCTCGGAACAGAGATTTGAAGCGAGATATTTAAATGAAAAGTAATTTGTTAGCAGTGATGATGGTGGTGATTAAGCTTACCATAGCAATAATACTAAAAATGATTGCAGCGGCAGACTCCGCTCTTTTTTTGTTGATTTGGGACAATCTAGAAATATTCATTATTTATTTAGTTTCGTTCATTTCCATTTGTTTCGTGCACAGTTGTCTTCATGGCATCCGTCACTGCCATGAAAACTGCAAACTTTACAAAACGGTCAAAAGATAAAATGCTGTTAAATCAGAAAATCTAAACAAGATGTGGGAGACAAATAGCACTTTATAAATGCCACTTTACACATTTTTTTCGTATAAATAACACAGCATTTTCTAGGAGTGCATTTACAAAAAAAATAATCAAGCAACCTTTGACCTGAGTTAAAGGATGCGGTCGAAAATAAGAGATTAAATTCGTGGTGCAAATGACGCCTGTTTAAATATCTCTCGGCGGCAGACAGAGGGGGTGCGAACATAAACTTTTTTCATAATAAATCGATTAATATGTAAATTAAATACTCTTTCATTTCAAACTATAACAAAATATTCACTTCTATTGATAAAAGCCCATTTCTAGTTTACAACTTTCTTCCGTGCATCACTATACAGGCTTAAATCTATTTGACCGTGACAATGATGTTAAACTGTAAGTGACCTGCCGTTAAAAGTAAATTCAATTTATCTGTTCTCAAAAAAGGAAAGCGAGAACGAAACGCCAACAAAAACAAGATAAGAATAACAAAACCCAAAATAGACTGTTCAGAATCGTTTAGCTTAACCCAACCAAAGCTTTCATCAAGGTCTATATAAGTACTTATATAGACTTTGGCTTTCATAGCATATTGATACAACTGTCACAAAAGTAATGGACAAATTATATACTTACAAAGTGAGTAACTGTAAGTCACACTATGGCTGTGAGTTGTTGCGAGAAAGAAATATGTGTGTGTGTGTGTGTGTGTGTGTGTGTGTGTGTGTGTGTGTGTGTGTGTGTGTGTGTGTGTGTGTGTGTGTGTGTGTGTGTGTGTGTGTGTGTGTGTGTACGCGCGCGCGCGCGCAAAATAGGCTACCTGTCTATGTGCAATATGTGTTTCGACGTAAATGTTTATAATTGTGATGAATAAATGATCAAACGGATATTTTAGAAAAATAACGTTCCATTACACAATATAAGAAAACAATAAATGTTCATGCTAACGGTCGTGTTAAAAATGTCAAGGAGAATAACATTGCAATATATTCAGTTCCTTTCTTTTTTCGAATTTCTCAACATATTTTACATAAGCCACTTTACATTAACCAAGGTTCAGGTTGAATTAACAATTTAACAGCTGATAACGTTAGGGAATCAAATTGACAGCTGAAAATCAGTTCACTAAATTTAATTAGAACACGCCTTGACACAGACTGACAGCATGACAGCATAAAAACATACTAAAAACTCTTGTTACATTTGCTGGCAAATGATAACTTACTAACCTTTCCAAACTGGCATCTGGAGTTTGGCGTCAACATTAAACTTTTTCTTTTTTGTTTTGGTTAATCTCAGTTATCTACAGCTCTGTGTTTGCTACACAGTATGCAGGTTTTATCACTTCAAAATCAAGGATCAATTTTTTCTGAAATTATCTGATATAATAGGAAAGGACAAGCACGCACACCCTCTTTAGTACGAATAGTGACTAAACATTAATCGTGACGTCACAAGCCTCGAACGCGTTTTCTGTTGCATATTTATGGCAGGCCTACAGTGAAATATAAGGCTTTATCTGCATCGTCCTTATCTGCAAGTTCTTACAGTTCTTTGATTTTTTTTGCTGCCCAATTTCAAGTAATTTCAAGTCTACGCTCCGCCCACATAGGCGTGCTAACCTGTCATTCAGCTCGTCAACACGCATGCGCGAACCATCGCCGAATCGGGAAAATGCCAACAACTTCTAGTACTTTATTTCGTAACCCTTCATACAGTCATTAAAGGAGTAATTAAAAGATGTTTTACAATGAAACGCATGTAAAAAAGTGTATAAGATTATAAAGAAAGGTATAACGTTTATTTATAGGCTTACTTCGTTTGAGTTTCTTTATGACTTACATTTATCGTTAAACTCGCACGAGTCTTCCATACAGATGATGTTCCTGATATGATAATAATGATAATGACAATAATAATAGTAATGGTAACGATAAAAAATGATAGTAAAATACTACTACTAAACATTCTTTATTATTGAAATCATTATCATTATTATTATCATAAGTATAATAATCGAAATAATAAATGTAAGTATAAAGAGCTGTTGTTTTTGGAACCAGAAGCTTTATCTGCAGCTCTAAATACTTGCAATAAATTTCAAGTCAGTGGGCAGAGCATCGGCGTTGTCGGGCGTACGAAAATACATCAGGTCAAAGTATCATACCCCTTGAACAAAAATCAGCTGTCTCAGACACGGAGCATCCCGTGACACTGCGGTTTCTTTACATGTATAAACATAATATGGTTGTATTGTAACCAAGATTTGAATAGCTCACATGTGTAGGCCCACATGTTATAACTTAATTGTCTTAAAAACAACTGTTTGCTGCATTTGTACGTGTTCCTTTGATTGACTTTCATATTCCTACCATGCTATATCTTTATTGTTAAGGCTATTATTCATATAGTTGTATGGGTAAATACATAAAGATAATAGTTCATTTGTATACATTTAATCGTTAATTACGTCGACTATCCGTGTTATATTTCGCTAGTAAATATTGATAGGAATCTCTTGATACCTGATGGGTCTTATAGATGAAAACTGGTTCTAGACACAAAAATCATACATTTACTTATTATTTCGATTTCTAATCTTATGATGATAACAATAATGATAATGGTAATAATAACAATAATAATGATAATGTTTAGTAGTAGTATTGTTACTATCATTTTTATTGCTGTCATTACTAATATTACTGACATAATCATTACCATATATCATAAACATCATCTATTTGAAAAACAAAAAGAAACGTCAATATTTTAGTATTTGTGGAGCTTTATTCGAAAGATCCCTTGCTGCCTATCGAAATGTAGGCCTATACAGATTCGAATATTTTGCTCTGTCTGTGACTCTGTACTTCGACAGTCTTTATTCATCTATCTGCATTTTGATGCATCTAAAAATCACATGTGGCATAGTTAATATTCATTTAAATTCTTGTTTCATATGAAAAAGTAACCATAAACAGTCTTTTAAGAATTTAAAGATAAATGTGTCACGTAAAGAAATTCAAACGATTATATATTCCCCGTTGATCTATGTTGCCTTCAGTGTCAATTGTATTTCATTTTATAGCCTCATTCGCGCCTAGAAATAAACGTTATACCCTTCTGTATAATCATTTGCCATTTTGATATATATATATATTATATATAATACATATATAATATATATATATATATATATATATATATATATATATATATATATATACACACACACACACGTGTGTGTGTGTGTGTGTGTGTGTGTGTGTGTGTGTGTGTGTGTGTGTGTGTGTGAGTGTGTGTGTGTGTGTGTGTGTGTGTGTGTGTGTGTGTGTGTGTGTGTGTGTGTGTGTGTGTACTGAAAGAAATAGATTTTAGGTATGTTGTGGAAGATGCAGTAGGAATTTATTATTCATTTCTAGTTTTCTTCTCTAGTGATTTATGAAACTCTAGTTCTCTTTTAAATGTTTTAATTGCGCGCATTCTAATATCTCGCAATCATTTGGTGTATGCGACACAATATTCAGATTAATGCAAAATTGAATAATGAAATTTATCTTACTGACAAAAAAAAAGTAAATAAATAAACAGGAAGTGACGAAAAATTCTACACAATTATATGGTGAAAGAAACGACTGGCTTCATACACTTATTTATTTCAACAAAGAGAAGGAAATGATAATTCCAAACAAGAATATGTGGAAACAATCACTTTCAAAAACTATTTATAAAGAAATCACTAATACTAAACCTGAGTAAGTTATTATATTAGCTCCTTTATTGTTTATCATGCCAAGAGGTATAACACTACCGTTTCCCAAGTAGCATGTAACATTAATATATATAACAGTACTTTTATATCAAAGTTCCTGATGAAGGATACATTAATATGACATTTTCTTCCCCGTGTTATGCGAGGTTTAACAGAAATACATGAAAACGGACATCTTTTCATGAAACATTTTATGTAGTTGAATGTACATTTTACTAGATACCGCTGTTGCAGCACTGGCTTCATTCTGAATAACTTTGGTAACTGTTGGTTATGCTCGAAAGAAGGCGAAGTAGGTGTAGGCGAAGGAGGATGAGAAATAGGGGTACGAAACGGCATAGGCGTAGGAGTAGAGAAAAGATAATAAGTAGTAGGAATAATTGTAGTAGTAGTAGTAGTGGTGGTGGTAATATTAATATTAATATTAATATTAATAGTAGTAGTAGGCGTAGTAATGGTGATGGTGGGAAAAAATAAAGGAAAAAGAGAAAAAGAAAGAAAATATCAATACCTTGCAGATTACGGAAAATATTACCTGGTCGAAACACCACACAGAACAAGGCTAGGGTGAGGTTGTAATAAAGTCACATTTTGTTCTATGTAAAGTTCAGCTCAGTGTACTTTACGATCATGTATTGTTCCATCATAGTATTCCACTCTTCTTAGTTTCATATGTTGTTTTCACCTTCTGTAACAAAGTCCTCTAGTAGTACGATGGCAGGAAGGTTGATGGATGTAATAAGTTACTCTTCCATGCTTCGTCTTTCTCCTTCAGTGTTGGGGGATGGTTACAGTAGTTTCTAAGATGGTTAATGGTTAATGGTTGAAACAAATGAATGTGCTAGACATCTAAGGTCATAGAGCACTATGGTAAAGTATTTTGGCGAAAGGGATAAAAATGAGTTAAGGATTAGGATAAACTGTTAAAGGCCAAAGGTTATAGAGTGTTGTAACATGGTATGATAAGGAAAAGGGTAAAGAGGGAGTGCAAATGAAGTAAATTGGAGATTAATAAAGAGAGTGTTATAGGTATAGGGCAGTTGGTTAAAATAGGGTGTAGTTTCTTGATGGGATGCATAGGCATGATGATAGTCTTGTGGAGATTAAATATCACTGTTGGAGTATTGCTTCTATGCACAATTCAAAATCTAACATTATTTTTACGTCAGAAGAGATTCTCTTTTGATTTTGTCACCATACTTGTTAGCATTGTTACTTTACTTTAATATTTTTTTCTTCTAAAAATGGATACATATTTCATCAAAATGTTTGAAAGTAGTATTTTATTTTGGCATACAATATTTCTCCATAGCATATTTCATGGGACAGCTTTCTATGGAAAGAATTTGATGTTCTTTTATCTGGTTCATATTGAGCTAGTTTACATCTCTCCTGAGGTCTGCTTGCTTTATCTATTTCAGTCAGTATTATTCAGGTATGCCAATGTGATAGTATACACCCCTCTTCATTCGATTGAAATGAACTGTCAGTTTTCATTATTGTTAAGTTGAAGGTAAGAGTCTGTTGTTTCAAATGTTTCTTCTATTTCTGGTTACTACTGTGTGTTTAGTAAAATATTTTTTATTAATAATGTATGTGAGGGTGTATGCATTCATCCTGTGGAAAAATACTCAAAACCTTTACCTACATGTTGTATATGCCTAAACTATTTTTTCATATTCTTTTCCAAAGTTTCATATGTAACCATGTAGTTGTGTAGAACATACAAATTCCCATTTCATTTCATAACTGCAGATAACGAATATTGTCATGAACATATCCGTATCATGATATATTGATGATGTGGTATGAAGGGCATTATACCAGCTTAGGACATAGTTTGTGACATCTTGAAATCATGTATTATATTATATTTTATATATACATATATTATATAGAAATTATATATTATATTATATTTTATATATACATATATAATATATATATATATATATATATATATATATATATATATATATATATATATATAATATATATATATATGTAGAATTTTTCTATCTTTCCTTTTAGTCATGTCTTGAAAGAGATAATTATTTTTTAAATTCACAAGAAACATCTGATATACAGCAAGGGCATGACATCAGTAGGACATAATATAGCCAGAACAGAAGGGTAAAAAATGCAACTCCGTAATGTCTAAAAAATTAATAAGGCCTTAAAAATTAAGTTCTTTCGTCATATTTTGTACTTGAAAGTCCTTGTTCCTATTGGAAACAAATACCAAATATAACAAGTACAAGCAGTTATATAAGGTAAGAAGTCAAATGTTAAATTATTTATTTTTTTCTAAACCAGAAAAGCTTTTTAATGTAATGAGAATACTAAATAAAGAAAATATATATACATAGTTCCTCTCTTCCAAATCTTCATTTAAATGATTTTCTTTAAGTTTCTCATTTCCCTAAATTTTCAAAAACTATCAATTATGTCACACATTTCAACAGGGCATTCACCTGGCTCTGTTAACCCAGTGATGCCAGGCAATTATGTTTACATGAACTGTTCTCTGGTTTTATCAATTAATTATGCTTATACATAGATGGCTAAATAACCTTTAGTCAAACAAGTGGTTAATTACTAGGCCCAGCTGACCTCTCCAAGTTTGTCACTTTTCTTGGAAAAAAACAAAGTTTTAATTGTCTTAACATAGTATATAAATGATAGTAGCCTAGTATCTAGCTCCTTGGTGCCAAAAAGCATGTGAAGCCATCTATGTATAAACAAAATTAATAAAACAAAACTATAGTGGACAGTATGCATACCTTTCACAATGGGTTAAGGGTTTCTCAACATAAAAAGAGTCCATTTCTTTACTAGATGATCTAATGCATTGTCTGGTATATTAAGTAGCTATGCTTACAAAAACACACAAGGCTAAAAAGTCCTCCCCTCCCCTAAAAGAAAAAAAGAAAAGAAAAAGAAAGACGAAAGAAAGTACTACCCGCTAAAGCATATTCATTCAATAGCTGTAGGGTTATGTATGTCAATTGAATAGTAATGATAATGATTATAATAATAATAATAATAATAATAATAATAATGTAAAACCTGTCCTGTCAAGCATAATAACCTAGTTCAGTGGGGTTACGTACTGTCAATTGTAGTCTTTTGTCAATTTTGTTACACAATGCTGGCTCCAAAAGTGCTCAGCCACCCAAGGTGTCAATTATTAGGTCTTAATGACTGCCAAAAATTTGATTTTTCCATGATTTTTTTTTTTTTTCTTATAATGCTACTAATATCGATAGTGTTAATATTGTTATTGACATTATGATTATTATGATATTATTAAGATACTACTGATAAGTACTTAATGGAAATCCATGCAAAGTATAAACAGGTGAGATACAAAGGACTAGTAATTGCCTTCTTGGTGACTAAGTACTAATAGAGCCATCTTTATATAAGCATAATTAATTAACTAAAATTACAGTGGACCTTGGAAAGTCATCATGTCATCTGTTTCTATTAAAAGGTACCACTGCATCTTCTGTGCTTCAATTGTTATATGGCAAGCTGTTCCACCAATATCTTTTAACCACTGTTTCTTGCATTTTATTACTGTACAATACTTGGTTGCACTTCTAATCCTGTTGCACAAATACATTCATGTTCTGGCAGAATGAATCATATCCTTTTTTTTCTACATTTAAGTCTGTTGCATTTCATTTTCTGTGTACACTAATCGTATGCTCAAAAACTATAAACCAAATAGGACCAAAAAACTTGAAGGCCAATAAAATCATAAAAAAATGAACTATAACTTTCATTTTATAAGTCTCATATTTACATTATTACTTTACAGTTTTAGGAGGGTACAGAAAAAAATATAGAAAATGGGCACTTACACCATCCATTTCAGCTAAAAAATTTAAAAATAAAATATTGAAGCAATAACAACTGACAATTTCGGGAGAAACATTATTCTGATAATGAGGTCCCAACTTAACAAATACTTTAGTCAACAGGTAATTTCAGCATTAACTGGTAGAAAAAAGAGAGAGGAATGAATTTTTGGAAATTAAATGGGAAAGTAGAATGATGTCAAGTAAAAAATATAAAACATTAATTAATTTCAAACTTCTCATCTATACTCCTGTAGGAAGAATATACTCCAAGCAACAAAGATATTCATGTGCATCAATTTAAACAAGCACTATGAAAGCTTGTGGTATCACCTTGTTAAATACATATATGCATGTATGGATATTCATCACATTCAGATCCACACATTTTTACAAATAGAGAAAGATAGAATGTGACTATTTATGTACAAGATGAGTATGCATTCATACATATATATGAACAACTCGGGACTATTCCCCCTGCATAAAGATGGGTTCTACTACAATTAATAAACTATGAACAACACCGCACTATGACCTGAGCAGCAGTATCATACCTGTTTAATGCAAAAACCAAAAGCTTCAAGCTTTAGTATCAGAGAGCTGAAAAATTTATTGTTAGTTTTGAAACATCAAACCAGTTCACTATCATGCGACTAAATCTCTCATGATTTCCCCAATTCTTTTTCCTATTATCTCAGTAATTCAATTAGGTACATGCAGTTAATAGGCCTTTATCATAAATGATGCCAACAAATCCAGAACAGCTGTCATGTTCTAAAGTTTCTAATACTCAAGTGAAAGTCCACTCCCACTACAAACAACCACTATTATGTCTGATGAATACTTCCTTTCATATACTGGAAACTACCCCAAAACGTTTTTTTGTGATGCAAAATTAACCCGATTCTGCCTGGGAGGCCCACTGTGAGTTGACTCTACATATAGATGGCTCCACAAGTATTAAATCACCAATGAGAAAATTACAAGCTCTACCTATTTCAACTGTTTACCCCATTTCCTTACTTCTTACAAAATGTTAGTAATGTCAGTGATAATTTTTATATCTATAATAATAATAACAGCATTGATATTGATAGCATTTGTGAAAAAATTATGTTTCTCTCACAAATTCTGGATAAAGTGAAATCAAGTGACATGTCAGTCAATTAATTAATATCTTTGTGGCTAAACACTTGTGGAGCCGTCTATGTGCTGACACATTTCACAAAACAATACTTTAGGGAATACAATGAACATAACCTTCTCCCAGTGATGGTGGGTTAATTTGCAACATATTATATACAACTGGATACACTGTTCATTGCAATGAAGCTCTTACATTTATGGTGAAACTCTCATGCCTTCTATACAAGGAGACAAAGATTTTGTGGGACTGTATAATGATATAATTTCGTTTTTTTCTATAACAATCATATTTCATAATTTTCTCAAGTATTATAACAAGTCTAAAATAAAGATGTAAATATTTACATCACTTATCATTTAGAGATTGGCTAATTTCTATATTCAAAGAAGAGAGAATCTGCTTTTATGTACATAAAAGTATCTACAGATCCTTTTAGAAAATTGTCGCACCTTATTATGGGGGAATAACAGAAAGTGTATTATCAGATTCCAATAAATCTTGTACTATTTTTCATTGTTTAAACAAGTTCTTACATTTTTCTAAACAAAGGTGGTCAAAACCCATATACTACACAGAGTTTTCAATACCAGGTTTGAAATAAAATCAACCCTCGTCTTGGAGCATTTTGCATCAACACTGCATCTGCAATGCAATCAACAATCTGCTCTCCCAACACATGGTAAACCAGAATTTTAAAAATTTCT
>NC_091568.1:33540399-33555399 GCF_042767895.1 Penaeus vannamei | reverse complement strand
ATCCAAGAGATAAAAAATGACCATTAATCATCATAATGAAAATGTGCTAAGTAGCAACTCCTATATTAAAAAGGTTTATGAGCCTGTGTGTATGTATCCTGAATGTTATCTTAGTTACCTTCTAAATGATACAAGGCTAAATCATAGAAAAATGAAACTTAAAACCTATAATAGTATGGTAAGAATAAATACACAATGAAAACAGAAAACCTTGTTATTGACAGATAAGTTAAAATGTTCACTAATTCAATTAATTTGGTGCAGACGGATGATTCTCCAACAAAATCTTAGCTATAATAATGTAATAAAAATGGGATGGCATACATGACTTACGGTTATCTTTGCCCCAACAGACAAGAGTGATGCTAAACAGAACCATCCCTATTTAAAATACTGACAAAGATAAACTTTTTCCTCTGCACTTCTTTTATCTTTAATTTTATTTTATTTGTTTATCTTTTTTTTATATAAGCACTTGAGTGCAATCATTCAGATTTAACCCATTTACTATGTCTCATATACTCATATGAGACATCCGGAAAAATAAACATCGCCGAGCCCAGTGTGACGTTGGATCAGAGCTCGCGCTCCAAATACACCGCGGGCCACGGCCGGAACACCAATTTTGTAGCCTCCCGGAAATTATTATTTTCAGCTTCAAAATATACCCTCATTAGTGGGTTAATACACAATATTCAGTTGTAAAAAAGAAGTTCATTATCTGCAAAATAAGTAGTGAATAAGGGGCTCACATTACAGAAAACTGAGAAGTGGCTGAAACCTAAAAGGATGAATAAAATTTTTACAGAATTATCACACAGGTTAGCACTGTTGGGCTACTATATACATGTGCCCAATGGTCATGATGATGATAATCATTATTCCTGCATTCCCTAGGATCTACAAAAACTAAACATTTAATAATAAAATTCTGAATTCTTGAAATTCCTTACACTGATCCAGAAACAATGTTATCCTACAAGATCCAAGTTAACAACCTGAAGAAAAAGAGCTGCTCCAGTCCAAAATCTTTCATTATGCTTCTAATCTTACAATGCAAATTTTTAGCTTAAAGCCATCTCATTTTAAAAGCTGAATACCATACATGTCTTTGGTCACATATAAAGAAACGTTACACATTCTCTTGGTTTAACCAATTATAAGAAATATCTTAGGTTTCACTCAAGCGTAATTAGCCCTTTACAAAATATGCTTAAAATGATGCACTTTGCATACTGTTCATAGGCAATGGCTTTGAGAAGTTCAATCTCTGCTGATATCATGTTCACTATTCTGGTTTTCTATCACAATTGCATGTTGCTTGTGCTCATACATAAGACTGTTTGTATTGGAATTAATGTCTTTTATACTGTGATCTTTTCTATCTGGTTAGTAGCATTTCATGTATGTACATAAAGCAAAGGATAGCAGTGTCTTTGAATAATAAAATAACCTTTAACCCATTGTGCTGATGTGACATATGTCATGTCCACTGTGATACTAGTCAACTAATTTTGTTTACATACGGATGGCTGCATAAGTGCCCAAGGAGTCAATTACTAGTCCTACTTATTTTTCCTGTTTATCCTATCCCTTGATTTCTGGGAACATTCTTTTTACATTTTACTGGGAACATTCTTTTTACATTTTACTATCACAATATTTCAAGGAATGAGGAAATGTAGGTGAGGTCATGTAGGGTCTACTGACTGACTCCTTAGGCCATCAAGTATTTGTGGAGGCATCTGTATCCCAGAAAATTTACTAAAAACTAGTGGTCAGTACATGTACCTGTTGTCAATGGGTTAAAATAATGCATAGAAATTTATATATCTGTTTTTATATTCATTCAACTTTTTTTTTAGAGAAAAATTTACTCTGGTCAACAAAAAATGCATCAAACTGCTTACTCAATCACTCTATCACAGAGTAAATTATTCTCATGTAATACTAAGGGAAGATTTATAAATAAATTATTTAAATCAAGAAACATTAATTTAACAATCATAATAGCTCTTCCCATTATTCTCCTTAAATCTTATAACTATTAGTTTCATCCTGGAAAGCAGTATTAGCAATTGTCAAATTTTGCCCCAAGTGAACCCATATATGCCATGCCCACTGTTAGCTTGGTTTATTGTCTTTACACAAAGATGGCTCCACAAGTACTGAAACAACAATGAGCCAATTACTGTTTGCCCTTTCCTTGATTCTTTTATATATCCCTGTAGTGACAGGGCCTGGTTTATTTGTGATGTAAATTTATGCAACAGTCCAGACTTTGTGGCTAGGTGTAAGCTGTGTACAGCCAGCCCACCTGCCATGAGTCATGATGCGTTAACATGTCATAGGCTGTTACGTCATGACGGCTATAGCCATCACTGTCACCGAGGGGATATGTTTTGCTATTAGTAATGTTAATATCATTATAATAATTATAATACCTATAATAATAATAGCACAAGTAAAAACAGTTTTTCCTAAAAACTCAAGGAAAGGTGAAATCAGGTGAGGTCACAATGCCTAGTAATTCACTCCTTGGTGGTCAAGCACTTGTAGAGCCATCTATATGTAAAGACATTTCACAAAACCATACTACAGTGAACATTTTCCCGGTGGAATGGGTTAATTATGTGAGTAAAACTTTAATCCCAAGCTAAGCAAAAATATTACCACAAAGTACCTCTACCATGGGGAAAAAACAGGGGGAACCTTTAAAAAGGGCAAAACTCTTTTGATAACCAGCACACTATGTCACTGGGAAATATGAAAGCCCTAAATACCTGTAGAGGAACCAAAATCATGTTATTTAGCTGCAACATTGTTAATTGGTAATTTTTGATATCTAAATGAATCATGACTACTTGAAATTGATATTACACATTACACTGGTCTATTCTGCCAAAGATAAAAAGCCAAAGACTTATTACAACTTAGAAGCTGCTAGACACGCCAGGAGAAACTGGACAAACAAAGCAATACTTAATTGTTAAAACTGTACCATACTTGGGATAGAGCTACCAACCAATAAATTTGTCACACTTGACACACAATAGCCTTGTTTAGACTTGTCAGGCACACCAATCAAAGCTGGTTTTAGATTTTAAGCAACTTTCCACTGAACAGATGCTAACAAGTCTATACACTCAGTAATTCCCACAGCGTTAAATTCTGCGACTGCTCTTATTCCTACCCCTCCTATCCCTAGAGCTGCCTGCCGCATGAAACTCCCTGCACTGTTGGCCATGGCAAACGATGAACCACGCTGGGAGGAGTCCTGCCAGGAACAAGTCTTTTTTATAATACTTATAAACTGATGCCCTTGCTCTGTTGTCTCAGGAAAAGTTCTTTATAGTACATATAAAAAAGATACCTGTTTTAACATATAATAAACTTCTCACTGTGATGGAAAAGGCTCCCCAAAATTATGGAAGAGACCCATGATAGCTGCAGTATGAGGATGACTTAATATTAACAACTGAGAATGAAATGAAAGTTGTGTTTGTACAATAAAGCTAGGCAATAGAGAGGAGAGATCTAAAGATTAATATAGGCAAGGCAAAACTGATGATTCCAAAGGTTTGGCAAGAAGAGAAAAATGTAAAAATGTTCTCATATGGAGTATGATGGTGAAAAGCAGACCAATTATATGCTGTAAACATTGTCACAGGAAGTGTTCTGGACTGCATGTTCAAAAAGTGACTGAGGAGAGGGTACTGAGGAAGACAAAACTATAGAAGTTGATAGAAATGTAACAAAGAGGTGAAACAATCCTTCAAATTTAGGGATTATAATGGATGAGGAATAGCAGACAGAGGAAAAGGATATTCACTTTTTTAGGATATCATGTTATCTATCATGAAGCATGAGCACCAATAATGCAACTAAAAGGTGCATTGATCACTGACAACAGGAAAGAGATGAGGCATATTACAAATGTTACCTAGAGAGCTACGTAGTGCCCTGAGAGCAAGATGATCAAGATGGTTTGGACATGGGAAAAGAAATGAAATGGGCATCAAGTAGTCATGATTATGAGTTGGTAGGTCGCCAGACAGGCTCAATATATCCTGGAGATGATCAGATGAGACACAGGTAGAAGAGTATCATCAAACATTTAGTCCGATGTTGGAGAACATGGAACATGCTAAAAGGAAGAAACTGTGAACAAACTATCAAGTTCTATACATACAAGGATATGAGATGTGTGTTTATTCCTTCACCTTACAGTATTCTTCATACTTGTGCCCCAGATCATGGATGCACTAATTAACTGGTTCAGCACAGATTTGCAAAAACTTTAAACATTAACATTTGTGATGAAACCTCATGATGTTCAAATCTTTTACTACTGGTATGATTTGGAAAGATGGAGGAGGTATGCTGTAAAATCAAAGATTTTTTTCGTCATAAAACATATCTAAATTAAGAGAATATTCATAAACAATATGCGCCGATATCTCTACCGATTAACGAAAGAATAAAGACTTCACTGTTGTCATTCACACAAATTACCAATCCACACAAAGATCTTCATGGTTACTACAAAATCAGTTCTAGTAATAAAAAACAAGCAAACCAAAAAATGGTTACCCTGCATTCTCTAATTAATAGGCATTAAAGAAGGTATTAATAAAAATAATTAGTGTATGTAAATACTGCAGCATTCTCCCAAATAACCTGTTATTAGTATTTAAGATAAATAAAATGCAACATTGCAAAGTATAAACAAACAAATGGGAATATAGATGAGTTGCAGTATGATATTCAAAGTACTGAGAAAAAGCAACATACTTCCTACAGCTTTCCTTTAATTTTCTAAAAATGAAGTTATATGGTTGACTAAAGTCTACTAAGCCTGTTTTTGTCACATCTTTTACTCTTATGTTTATGACAAAAGTGCAGTGTTCTTAACTTTTTTTGATAGGTAATTCAGTAGGTAGTTAGAAAAGTGAATGTGTAATATGATCAAAATATGTCCACTGATCCAAAATAAAGCATTAATATTCATTACAGTCATACTGATATTATATATCTTTCTGCCAAGCAATATCCACACAAGTTCCTCTTCTAGCACATAAAATGTTTGAAATAGATATATCTTGATTTCCAGATAGCTTTTACATACTGACTTATAGTTGCAATGGCTTATATTAAGCTTTTATAAGAAAGAAAATAAATAAATTAATTAATTAAGAAAAAAAATAAGTATAAGTAAATAATTAAATAACACATTGGACAATCATCCCTTAAAATTACTTAAGCTTTTAAACAATACCATTAAGATAATTTGAACAGGATAAATAAGCTTCCACCATTTCTCTATCTAATCAAAACTGTTAGGATGGGATGAATAACCAAAAAGTGTTAATGGCATGCTTAAATTTCAGGACAATAACATCCTGGCAAAAACTTGTACCTGTGATTCTGAAGTGTCTGCCGTCACTTGATTCCGAACACGATCCTGACAGACCATTACGCAGCGTTGTAGCCGCTCCTGAAATCAGCAGCAATAATAATGATGGCAGTCAGTGTGGGTGACTTTGGCCAATATTTCTTGTCATGTTTTTGGAAAGACTCAAATCTATAAAGAGAAGAGAAAACAATCCAGGAAAACCAATTATTCATTCACAGTAAATACCCATCAGACTCTCAACTACTTGTGTTGAT
Organism: Penaeus vannamei; assembly: GCF_042767895.1. Taxonomy (NCBI): domain Eukaryota; kingdom Metazoa; phylum Arthropoda; class Malacostraca; order Decapoda; family Penaeidae; genus Penaeus; species Penaeus vannamei. The sequence goes on along the minus strand of NC_091568.1, from coordinate 33,549,729 downwards.
AATATCATAAATATTATATATTTTTGTCATTCAGTAGTTATAAAATAATATCCATACCTGAAATTGTGAAAGTTCATTTTGCACAAATCCCTGAGCTTGAGTTAATGGAGTTGAACAGCTTTCAATACACCGATGAACCTGATCTACAGAACTATCCTTTCTATCACAACACTCGGCAGCACACAAATGCATTGATCTCTGGGGGGAAAAAGAAAAATTGATGATGTGATGTTTGTTGGACACTTTAATATCACACTTTTTGTGGAACTTAATCATCTTGGTTCCCTTCAAATTAAAGAGAGAGAGAGGGGGGGAGGGAGAGGGGGAGGGGGAGGGGGAGGGAGGGAGAGGGGGAGGGAGAGGGGTGGAGGAGAGAGAGAGAGAGAGAGAGAGAGAGAGAGAGAGAGAGAGAGAGAGAGAGAGAGAGAGAGAGAGAGAGAGAGAGAGAGAGAGAGAGAGAGGGAGAGAGGGAGGGAGGGAGGGAGGGAGGGAGGGAGGGAGGGAGGGAGGGAGGGAGGGAGGGAGGGAGGGAGGGAGGGAGGGAGAGAGAGGGAGGGGGAGAGGAGGGAGGGAGAGAGGGAGGGGGAGAGGAGGGAGGGAGAGAGAGAAAGGGAGAGAGAGAAAGGGAGTGAGAGGGAGGGAGAGAGAGGGAGGGAGAGAGAGAAAGGGAGTGAGTGGGAGGGAGAGAGAGAAAGGGAGTGAGTGGGAGGGAGAGAGAGAACGGGAGTGAGTGGGAGAGAGAGAGAGAAAAGGAGTGAGTGGGAGGGAGAGAGAGAAAGGGAGTGAGTGGGAGGGAGAGAGAGAAAGGGAGTGAGTGAGAGGGAGAGAGAGAAAGGGAGTGAGTGGGAGGGAGAGAGAGAGAAAGGGAGTGAGTGGGAGGAAGAGAGAGAAAGGGAGTGAGTGGGAGGGAGAGAGAGAGAAAGGGAGTGAGTGGGAGGGAGAGAGAGAAAGGTACTGAGTGGGAGGGAGAGAGAGAAAGGGAGTGAGTGGGAGGGATAGAGAGAAAGGGAGTGAGTGGGAGGGAGAGAGAGAAAGGGAGTGAGTGGGAGGGAGGGAGAGAAAGGGAATGAGTGGGAGGGAGGGAGAGAAAGGGAGTGAGAGGGAGGGAGAGAGAGAAAGGGAGTGAGTGGGAGGGAGAGAGAGAAAGGGAGTGAGTGGGAGGGAGAGAGAGAAAGGGAGTGAGTGGGAGGGAGAGAGAGAAAGGGAGTGAGTGGGAGGGAGAGAGAGAAAGGGAGTGAGTGGGAGGGAGAGAGAGAAAGGGAGTGAGTGGGAGGGAGAGAGAGAAAGGGAGTGAGTGGGAGGGAGAGAGAGAAATGGAGTGAGTGGGAGGGAGAGAGAGAAAGGGAGTGAGTGGGAGGGAGAGAGAGAAAGGGAGTGAGTGAGAGGGAGAGAGAGAAAGGGAGTGAGTGAGAGGGAGAGAGAGAAAGGGAGTGAGTGGGAGGGAGAGAGAGAAAGGGAGTGAGTGGGAGGGAGAGAGAGAAAGGGAGTGAGTGGAAGGGCGAGAGGCAGGGAGTGGGATTGGGAGGGGGAGACACTGGGAGGGAGGAGGAGAGGCAGGGAGTGAGTGGGAGTGGGAGGGGAGGAAGAGAGGGAGGAAAGAAGAGAAAGAGGGAGAGAAATGTTAATCTTTGACATCTTGTCTTATGTTATTACAGGTGAATAAAGAGAAATAAGAAAAAATACAATCTGAATGTAAGCTATCAGCAAACTTTTAGAAAGATAATTTTTATTTTATTTTTTTTAAATACCACAAACTACCTGAGATGAAATTCTTTTACACACAATAATCACTGACAACCAAATTAAGGTGTTCCTGGTAGTAGGTTATGTTGACCTTGGCGTGAAAGACCAGGTGATGGTTGCCAATAACTAAAGATAGCTGAACTATAGTTAAACAGATCTCAAGTTAACTTTATTTGAATCTATTTTCTATATCAGGAAAGTGCGTCTGTACTGTTGCAGGTCTACATTATCCAAATATTTTTTTTCTTAACATAAGATCTTAACACATTTTATAAAAGCCAAAGTTACTAAACAAGTTTTTAGTTTAAAAATGGTTAAAAAAAACAAAATGCACAAATAAATGAATTAAAAAATTCCAGTAATTTGAAACAAACAAAGAAACTGTCATAGATGAAAAGTGTCCAAGCAAACAATGATTAAAAATGACTTAATATTTTAGATGAATATGAGAAAAAAAGTACTACAAAGTACTACAAAAACTATGAGTATTAATTCAGAGAATGATACTTAGTTATAAAGACTAATACAAAGCAGCCACACGACAAGCAAAAAGCAATAAAGGTGCAGTATAGCCACACAAAAACGTACCCAATTGGTGAGGTATAAATCAACATATATACAAGACTCGTAGGAAGCAAATACGGAAGTTTTGGGCGACTACAGTATACTAAAATAACTTCTGGCCATAGGATTAAGCCAGGAAGGGCTCAAGCAGGTCAAATTCATTACATCCAATTACACTTGCACACCTAACATTACAATGCTCATTAAAAAACAGATAGATCTACTGGAGACATACTGACAAGAACACAGACTTACAATCATGTACGGCATCACCAACAACCTCATAGATGTTAAACACAAATATTCAGAAGCAGCACACAAAACTCACCTGAAACAAATCTGTTACACAGCATGCCAACAAAGACTCTTACAATCCCTCATTCCTCCCATGCGCAATATGCAACTGAACATGTTATCACATCACATCATAGAGGCATAGGAAGTCAAAACCTTCACAAACAATTTGAACAAATACTTCACAAAACCAACAACTACACAAATGCAAATGCCACCACCTACATCTTAATCCTTCCCCGAAACCCAAACCCAAACCCAGACGACCAGCCTTACATAAACAGACATCAAATGCTGAAAGTGTAAGGAGGCCAAGATGGAAGAGGATCCATTCATACTGATGATATACAGATGTTATCTATGAGATGACACCATAACACAGAGTGATTTGCTTCGCAAAATCTTCACCAGGATGCAGAGACTGGGGGGGGGGGGGGTATTATAAAATACAATGGTAATTGAATAACTAGAAAAGAACAAGCTCCGTCTTTCTTTCAATACCTCAAAATAAACTGAGAGACATTATCATTCTTCTATTTCAAGAGTTTTCTTCAGAAAAATTGGTGGTAGTTCTTTACAGTATGGATGCTCATGCCAGAGAGTAAGACCCCAACTCACAAAAATTTATTCATCAATCTGAGTTACAGTGACTGGGCTTCAGGCACTGCTCTAGGGAGAGGGTTGATGGGGGGGGGGGGTGTCTGCCCTCCAACATGCCCACGAAACATTGTCTTCATCTAGGTATGCATGACATGATAAGAGCTGAACTTGGGAGCGCCGAGTGGATTTAGACTGAAAGCAATCTTTTACCTTCATTTGTGATGTTATCATGCATATCTGTAATTATCTTTTGTACTGGTGACTGCAACTTTTTATCCTGTACAAGAATATCACATTCAATTTGCCCTAACTTGGTATATCCATACCGTGAAGCTTAACCAAATTGGTACATTCTACAACAATATCTGTAACCCAGCTACTATATTGGTACATGTATCTGGGTTTTGGGCAATTAGTGGAATTGAATGCTTAATTCCATGATATGATTATTGCAGACTGAAAATCAGAAAGAGTAAATAAAATCAACTAAGTGGCTTATACTACCAAGTAATTGAAATGGTCTTTGCACCTTTAGCTGGTCTAGCAAATGCCACTAAACCTCCACTGCATATATTCTAGCATGATAGAGCATAGTTATTAATATAATAATTACCAGGTAGGTCTACAAACCTTCCACAAAATAGTCATGATTATGATGAAAAGAATGTCACATTTATAAGTAGGTAAATGTTATTAACACTAATACATAACCATTGGCCTCCGTGTGTTTAGAATTAGAGCAAAGGCTAAAAAACCACTGATTATATTTTGCCAAAAGAGAGCTCTGCTACATAATATGCAGTGGATCTTTTTATCATTTTGCGTTAAATATTGGACTGCTGCAGCTTAAACTATGTTGTTTTGCATTCTTTTTCTTACACTCTACTAGAAGGCAGTGTATTTCCCTCTATCTCCATGCATCACTCACAGTAACTTCTACCAATCTAGTTTATGTTATCATACCTAAGAAGGAACAGTCCCCTTAAATCTCCCTTATATGAAGACCAAGGAAAATGTATCTACGAGAAAAACACTGATGATTTTAGAATATCAACGTGGGAATATTAATGCCTTACTTAACAAATAATTATGTATCATGTATAGTAGGACAGCTACAAGTTAGCTACAATGTGGCCGTGCAAAATATTAAAATGCAGAATTTAAGGTAGTTAGGAACCCCTGAGCTTGAAGTATTGCAGTTATGTCATGTTCAGTTAATCTTTACAGAATGGGCACACACAGCTAGGTCAAATTGCAGATGTTCTTGCAGAGGACTAAAAGTTGCAGTCATTGCAGTTGTGGTCAAAAATTTTGTCAAGCATGTTTTGAATCCCGTTTCGAACATTTGCTTGATACAATACTTTTTGTATAGGGTAAGACAGATTCGAAGCTTCAATTCAATAAAGGGATTTTGTCTGCTACTATGCAGGTAATAATCCACACACATGAATGGTAATGTCACAAATAGGGGGAAAGATAACGGAAAGCACCGCTCAAAAGGTCACTCGGTGCTCTTAAGTTTCAGCTCTATCATGCCGTACATACTGAAGTAAAGAGTGTTTCCTAGGTGGTGTTGGAGAGCAGAACCCATCAACCCTCCCCTTGGCATCTTAGACTGTTTAATAGATTATGTGATGTGGAGTTGGGGGACTTGGTCTCTGTAGAGTGTGTCCGTAATGTAAAGATTTACCCCCAGTTCCCTTTCAAGACACTGCCTAGAAATAAAGCAATACCTCTTTCCTGAATCAGTAACTTTCTACTATATAGGGAAGAAAGGAACAACACAATAAACTGCAAATTACAAATAGAAACTGTACTTAATCAAGATATTATGAAAACGAATGAACAATATGAACTCTTATTTCAGTGGCAAGTCGCGAAAGAAACTATACGGGTCCATGGCATTCTCACTCTCTGAGTCATGTGTAGGCTGTCCTAGGCATATATAATAACAATCAATTCATTCCCAAGGCCATAACGAGCCGGGTCACCTTCCCGCACATGTGGGGACACCGGCAAAATCGGCGCCAAGTTCCACTGGAAACCACTTCTCTATTTCAAAAACTTATATCGCCGATGTAAAAATAACACTTATTAATCACCTTATTCGACCTACCTGTATTCCTCGAAGGTACTCCTTATCAAGGTCATCTATGAGGGTTGTCATAGCCTCTTGTATGCGGTGTTGTGCCTGGTCGACCATGGTTGTTGAGAGAGGTTTTCGAGTGAACAGACGCACACGGACGACTTCGTCTGTGTACACAACAGCTGATTGCGGGATGGGGGTACTGGGTGGGAGAGGGGGTGCGGGCCTATCTCATTTTCCGCTTATATTTTGTTATATCAATTTGCTGCTTTGTAATAATTGAATTAAGGATTCTGATTTAGGTACTCTGATTTACTTTACTTGCGAAGGTAGTAATTCCTTTTTTTTCTAAAATTATGTAACTTGTCTAGTTTTGCAATTTGTTTTAGTTAACTATAACAATCTTCCACTTATCGCAAAACACGTGCAAAATACAAAGGCGTATTTTTATGAGTAAATGTGAAATACTGAGAAAAAAATATTATTTAACCTATATTGCATAATTGTGACACAGAAAACGAAAATATAAAATATATGTTTTTAGGGGAAACTAAAAAAACATTCGTATTAGCGCTTGTCAGTATATTTGAAGATCTTTAGAACTTTAGCACAAGTGAAGGGTTCAACAGAGTTGGATACGATAAAATTAGAATAAAAACATGAGAAACTAAAAACAATAGTTAAACCGTTTTGCAACTATAAAGACCTTAATCCGTTTATGGGACTGGACCTTAGGGACCCTGAGGTATTTAGCTGCAAAATAAAAATACAATAACATGGCAGATACACATATGAACTAAAATGAATGATAAACAGCATTTCTTGGAAAGATATTAGTTGCCGACGAAAACTTCAGTTAATATTTCTTTTACAGTTTTATTAATTGTAAGAATATAACTTGTCTTATTTAAAGTTTGTGATATACATCATACTTGTATGTCAGTATTGGATTGCAATAATTAGTTAAGTATCTGTTACCTTACCTACATTTTGTATCATATTATAGATCCAATTATGGTTATAATTTCTCGATTAACACTTTACTATTTTTCTTAGTAATCTACTGTTACCAAATTTATCAAATTATTGAGAAAGGGTGGGACTGCACAAAATTGGATCACCCCGAACTTAGTGGATTCCTTTAAATAACAAAATCTGCTGAAGACACAAAGAAAAATAATATACATGGGTACACTAATAATACTAGTAACGAGTATGGTCATCATCATTACCCTGGTGATCCGGTAACTCGGGTATTTTGTTGACGTATTAATGGTTGTATTGATGAGTTTGTATAATGTAATGATCATTCGAATTGTAGACATTTAATGTAATTCTTAATTAAAAGTTGTGACTAAAGGGGTATATAGGAAAACATTTGGACTTCATATAATAATATACATAATGTAGATAAAGATATTTTCAAATCAGTTCAAATTAAATGTTTCTTCTGTCCTTCCTTCCACCACCTGAGGCAAGACCTAGACGTTCATTTCCCTTCGCAAGAATGAGGCCTGTGGAGAATGCATAGCAGAGACAAAAGCACATTCCTTTCCGAGGAATGTCGACCCATTTGATTTTCTTGTTTCAGTGTCCACAGTGTGAATAATTTCGATATTACCTTACGTAATAGTTAAAGACATTTACAGTATTTTTAAAATATATCTCTTACTCTTTGAGGCTGCTAATGGCTTAGATCAGGACGTCTGCAGAACTACATCTGTTGATTTTACAGTAAATCCATTCGTGTTAGTCACCCGGATTGGGCGGTTCAAAAGAATAAAAGTTTTATAACTTCTTACAATTTGTAGGGATCAGAGGGGTTTTACCTGACTTCTGTCGTAACAGGTGCGGAATCAGGTATCATGCAGACGCATGTTACCCCGTCTCATCATCTCCCTATAACCGTAAGAAGGATCTTATAATTGGTATTGTGTACAGTCCCCCACGTCCAAACGGTTTGCGAATATTATAAAACTCCCAAAAACTTATGCTATTATATCTTAACAAAAATTAATATTTAAAAATTTTCTTTGCAGTAATATGTAAACTTATATTTGTCAATTGATTCAAGTACTAGAAAGAAAAATGTAATAGAGAAATGTGATTTTTTAAAGATTTATTATATCTTTTTTAGATTTAGTATCAACAAAAAACAGGGGCAACTCAAGTATATCTCAAATGCACAAGCTGAACAAATGTCGAATATTCTTTGAAAGATAATTCCTGAAGAAAGTGACAAATTTACTTTTACAATATAGATATTTCTTTTTATCATTATGCATTATAACTGTTTGATAATTACATCACGACTTCATAGCTACCACATGGCCAACCTCACCACGTGCATATCTTTGCACAATCTTTCTTGTTCTTGAACACCAAAATATTTTATGAAATTATAATAGGGTATAGGAAGATGTTAGAAACTGTGATTTCGACATAAATTAATGAATATACGTGTTTCTAATTAAGTTTATCTTAATTTTAGCTAACGAAGCTGCGAATAGAATAGTGGATGGACTCATAGAAAACAAGAATAAACTTTGAAAGGGATACTAATATATTTTTACGATGCTCTTTATTGTTTGGTAAACTATTAAAAACTTGATGGATTTATGCCTAATTACAACAAAGGCTAAACATCAACATTAAACAAATTATTCTATGTCATCATTATCATCATTATTATCATTACGTAATTGTTGATGTCATTATTATTAGTGTTATTGAATTAAAAATGAGGATGATAATGATGATAATAATGGTGTTAATCCAGATAGTAATAATGATAATGGTAATAAAAGTAATAGTAATTATGATAATGTATTATCATCATTGCACTGATTACAATCATAATGATAACAATAACAACCAGAAGCACACTTAGAGCGTATATCTTCGCCAAGGCAATATAGGGTTACTGACGCAATAAAAATATTCATACTTGAAGAATTACATTAAAATTACCCCTTTCTCAAGGACACTAGTGATGTTTTGTTTCCCTGATTTGGATCGAAAATTTAACGGCAACTAAGTTAGGCTGAGACACACTTTTGGTAAAAAATGGTAAAAAAATTATGTATAACTTTTTGAGTTAATATGCACAGGATCTGGATCAACAACAACTACAAAAGGATAATGATGATGATAACAATGATGTAATAAAAGAAGTAATAACAATGGTAATGATAACAGCAACAAACTAGTAATAATGATAAAATGATGATTATAATAGTAACAATGATAATAACAATAATAGTAAAAACAATGATAATCATAATAAAGATAATATTAACATTATTGATAATAAGAATAAGAAAAAAATAGTAATGATGAATGTGATAATAATGCAATACTGATAAAAATAATGATAGCAACAACAATGATGATAATAATGATAACAGTGATAATAACAACAGCAGCAGCAACAACAACAATAATGTTAATAATGATGACTGATAATGATAATGGTAATTATAGTAGTAATGATAATGATAACAACAAAATAACATAACAACAGCAGCAATGATAATAAAAATAATACTTACGATAACAACAACAACAATAATAATGATAATGATGATAGTGATAATGATAACAATGATAATGATAGCAATGATAATAAGTAATATTACTATTACCATCATTACTATTGTTATTGAATTTATCACTGTTATCATTATTATCCTTATCATTACCATCATTATCAGCATTATTATGATTATCATTACTATTCTTATTATCATTATTACTTTAATCAACATTATTATCTTTATTATTGCAATTATTATTATATTTTTTACGTTTCCTCTTATCATCACCATCATTATTATTACTATTATCATCATTATTACTGTTATTAGTAATATTACCATTATCATTGTTATCACCATTGTTATTTTTTCAATAGTATAGTTATTATCATTGTTATGATTATTATTGTAATTAATCATTTTTATCATCGTTATCCTTGATATTATTTCTATTATTATCATTATCATCAATATTGTTATTACTATTATTATCATTATCATTAGAAG
>NC_091568.1:33525399-33527899 GCF_042767895.1 Penaeus vannamei | reverse complement strand
TGTGTGTGTGTGTGTGTGTGTGTGTGTGTGTGTGTGTATGTATACATTGAGAGAAAGAGAAAGAGAGAGAGAGAGAGAGGATCAGGCCTCTCGACAGATCCTCCCATTCACCTGATGAAAAGGGCGAGCAAAAAAAAAAAAAAAAAAAAAAAGAAACACCTAGTTAATGAACACGGGAGGTCCAAGTGTTCCTTATATGTCCACGATCCGCCTATCGCTTTTATCGATATCGTAACTCAATATCATATGGAGAATGGAGTTCATTGGATTAGAAATATTCGTGTGTGTGTGTTTGTGTGTGGGCGTGTGCGTGTGCGTGTATGTGTGTGTTTATGTACGTGCGTGTATGTGTGTGTGGGTGGGTGTATGTGTGTGTGGGTGGGTGTATGTGTGTGTGTTTGTGTGGGTGCGTGTGCGTGTAAGTGTGTGTTTGTGTGTGTGTTTATCTGCGTGCGTGTATGTGTTTGTGTTAGTGTTGCACTGTACTTGCTAGTATGTTACTTTCGCCCACTCTCAAGATACAAGATTTCTGAGCAACATCCGCCCGCACGCAGGAAACATCCACACATCTATAGCAGAAAAAAAATGGCTACAGCTCATCTGTTTCCTAATTTTGTATTATTGTTTGGCAGAGCTTGGAGATTTCAACAGGGCATGAAGGAGTGAGACCTAGGAAACATTTTTTTTTATCTTCTACACATCTCTCTCTCTGATCATACATACATGCTTGCATACATATTGTACATGAACGTACACGCACACATACATACATACATACATACACACACAGTGTATATATGTAGGTATATATTTATGTATATACAGACATATAGATAAAGAATGACATATATTCACGCATGCATACATTATATATAGACAAATATTTTGGTATATACAACGTATTCCGCGATACCAAAATAAAACAATATAAATGAGACATCTAAATAATACTCATATAATATTTCTGAATGTAAACTTCTTTAATACGTTTTCAAAAGAACGCAACACCAACTTTGGTAACTGGAAATGTATGCAAATAGGCAAGGCTGTGAGAGCAGTGATAATATATGCAAATTTATGACAACAGATTACATGTACTAATGACATATAAATGAGCACGCTGTTATGTATTATAGGATAACAGTGTCTCTTTGTCTGAATATGGCCGTTGAGAAATTGATTCGGATTTTTGATTGGAAATTGCAGCTATTTAAGGAGTACACACAGCACACAAATATGCAAATACACAAAAATATACGCAAGATGTTTGTGTATGTGTGTATATGTGTTTGTGTGTTTGTGTGTGGGTGTATGTGTGTGTGTGTGTGTGTGTGTGTGTGTGTGTGTGTGTGTGTGTGAGTGTGTGTGTGTTTGTGTGTGTGTGTGTGTTTGTATCATTGTTGAAAGTCCCTCGCGATCTTCATTTCACAAAGCTCAACACCCTCCATATATAAGACCGATGACGCAATTTTGGCCCTTCGTCACGTGATCAAATCAGCTGATAGAGCGAAAGAGAGGAACGCGACTCCCCGGATCACTTTCCCTCTTTTGAAACTGTGACGCAAACAAACAAACAAATACATGTGTCAGTGGGGTTGATGGAGATAAATGGACGAATAAATATATGGGTTGTATTTAAATATAACCCATATATTTATATTTAGATCCCCCCTCCCCATCTCTCCTCTCTCACAATCTCTCCTTCTTAACTTTACTTTCTCTCTCTCTCCCTCCCTCCCTCTTTCTCTCTCTCTCTTGTCCTTTCCTCTTCCTCATCATTCTCTCACATCCCTCTCCCACACACTTCTCTCCCCTCCCTCTCCTTCACCCCTCTCTCACCTCCTTCTCCCTCACTCTTCTCTCCCCTCCCTCTCCCTCACCCTTCTCTCCCCTCCCTCTCCCTTACCCTTCTCTCACCTCCCTCCTCTCCCCTCCCTCCCCCTCACCCCTTTCTCACCTCCCTCTCCACCCTTCTCTCCCCTCCCTCTCACTCACCTCCCTCTCCCTCACCCTTCTCTCACCTCCCTCCTCTCCCCTCCCTTCCCCTCACCCCTCTCTCACTTCCCTCTCCCTCACCCTTCTCTCCCCTCCCTCTCCCACACCCTTCTCTCCCCTCCCTCTCCTTCACCCCTCTCTCACCTCCTTCTCCCTCACCCCCCTCTCATCTCTCCCTTTCTCTGAGGCCTCTCTCCCCTCCCTCTCCTTCACCCCTCTCTCACCTCCTTCTCCCTCCCCCCTCCCCCCTTCTCTCCCCTTACGTATGTACTAATCTGAACCCCATGGCGGATAATCCCTCCCTGGCACCTGAAATCACCCTGTTTGTCCCACCGCTAAATGGGCGTGAACCAGGAAAGTGTAAGCGTGGTAATTGCGTGGGCGTGAGGGCTTAATTCCTAATTGATAATTACTTTGTCTCTCTCCCTCTCTCTCCCTTTCCCTGCCTGACGTCGGCCTCTCCCAACAGGATAATAATATGCACGTGTTTTCGCCCTCGAGCTAA
>NC_091568.1:33497899-33505399 GCF_042767895.1 Penaeus vannamei | reverse complement strand
GCAGCCAAGCTGTCGGTGACGGAGCCCCCGGGCTACGTGATCCGCACCCCGGCCATCCCCTTCACGGCCGAGGAGGACCTCGCCAGCGCCGGCAGGGGATTCCAGCAGGCTCCTTCCGCTAGCCTGGGATTCCAGCAGGCTCCTTCCGCTAGCCTGGGATTCCAGCAGGCTCCTTCCGCTAGCCTGGAATTCCAGCAGGCCCCTTCTGCTAACTTGGCCTCCATTCCTTCCGCTGTTCCTGCTGCTGCCTCTAGACCTGCTGCTCCTGCTGCCCCTAGGCCTGCTTCTGCGCCTGCTGCACCTGCCCCTCTGTACCAAGGACCTGCTGCTGGGTCCTCCGGCGTGCGCGGACAGCAGGCCTTCCAAGGGGCCGCCTCTCAGGGTCCTCAGGTGGGCGGCTTCTTGTCTCTTCCTCTTTCTTATTCTTCTTCTTCTTCCCATCATGTTGTTCTGAATGAATCGAGCTCAAATAAACGCATATCAGCATACCAAACCGGATATAGGAAGTAATCTCAAACAGTGTTTAACCACATGCCACATGACGACACAAAAATCGTAACAATTAATTGCCCTTATAACGCCAAAATCAAAATATTTAATTGCTCTTTCTAACGTCAAAAATCATGATAATTAATTGCTCTTTCTAAAGCCACAAATCTAATGAATTAATTGCTGTTTCTAACGCCAAAATAATAATCATTGCTCTTTCTTACGCCAAAAATCATAATAATGGTCTTTCTAACGCCAAAAATTATAATAATCAACTTCTCTTTCTAGCGCCAAAAATCAAAATAATTAATTGTTTTTTCTAACGCCATAAATCAAAATAATTAATTGCTCTTTCTAGCGCCAAAAATCATAATAATTAATTGCTCTTTCTAGCGCCAAAAATCAAAATAATTAATTGCTCTTTCTAACGCCAAAAATCATAATAATTAATTGATTTTTCTAACGCCAAAAATTATAATGATCAATTGCTCTTTCTAGCGCCAAAAATCAAAATAATTGATTGCTCTTTCTAGCGCCAAAAATCATAATTATTAATTGATCTTTCTAGCGCCAAAAATCATAATAATCCATTGCTCTTTCTAGCTACAAAAATCCCATTAATCATCTTCTCCTTCTAACGCCCTCCACCTGCCCCTCAGGCGCCTGCGCAGTACAACTTCGGCTACGCAGTGAACGCCGACGACGCCGCCGGCAACAGGCTGGACTTCGGGCACCAGGAGGAGCGCAACGGAGCTCAGACCTCCGGCAGGTGGGTTGGATCTCGGCGCCCCGCTTTCTCTCTTTCGTTCTTTTATTCTCTTTTTTTTATTCTCACTCTCTTTTTCTTATTCTTTATCTCTTTCTCTTATGTTCTCTCTTTTATTCTATTTTTTACATTTTCACTCTATTTTTCTTATTCTCTCTCTCTTTCTCTTATGTTCTCTCTTTCTCTTACTCTCTCACTCTCTTGCTCTCTCTTTCTCTTTCTCTTGCTCTCTCTCTCTCTCTCTCTCTCTCTCTTTCTCTCTCTCTCTCTCTCTCTCTCTCTCTCTCTCTCTCTCTCTCTCTCTCTCTCTCTCTCCCTCCCTCCCTCCCTCCCTCCCTCCCTCCCTCCCTCCCTCTCTCTCTCTCTCTCTCTCTCTCCTCCCTCCCTCCCTCCCTCTCTCTCTTTCCCTTTCTTTTTCTCTCTACTCTAGTTTTTGGAAAATCTTAGTTATCTTTGTCTACTATATTTATTTTCACAGTATAATTTCTCAGTTATCTTTAGCAATTGATGCTTTGATGACTTCAGTTACTTTCATTATTTTACTTTCGACCTCTTTCTCTTTCCTTCTGTTCACGCCCTTCTCCTTTCTTAAGCGACGAAGCGCTTTCTCCTTCCCCGCTTCGCTCCGCCCACAAACACGCCGCTTTTCTTCCTTTTCTCTTTGTTTACTCTCCGCTTCTCTCGTTTGTCCTTTTCATCTTTTTTCCTGTCTCTGTTTATATGGATGTCTGTCTGTCTTTCCTTCTCTGTCTCTTTTATCTTTCTCTCTCTATCTCCTTTCTCTTTCTGGTTGTTGCTTTTCCTCTTTATCTGGTTCTTTCCTTCTCTGATTATCTGTCTGTCTGAATGATTGTCTGTTTCTCATTTTTTCTCTGTCTCTGTCTCTTCCCCCCCTCCCCCCCCTCTCTCTCTCTCTATCTATCTATCTCTCTTCCTCCTTCCCTCCCTCCCTTTCTCTCTTTTTCCCCTCTCTCTCTCTCTTTCATCATTCTTTTCCACTACCAGTCCTCCAAAACCGACTTATTATCCCTCTTGTCTCCTTATCCCCTTCAAGCTACTTTATTTTCCACATTATTTTCACGATCTTATGCTAATCCAACTTATTTAGCCATTCTTGTTTGATCAAAATAATTTCCTTACCTGATTTAGTAAGAATCCCCCGAAATTATATGATTATCAGTCATGGATTTTTGCTTTTACAATAACTTCCTTACTCATCTCCCTAAACACAGAAATCCATCCTCATCCACATTAATCCACTCTTAACCATCCTCTTATCCTACCAGGTTACTCTCATCCACATAACTACCCAGATCCACCTCGTTCAGATCCACTTCCCTACTTCTTCATCCACTTCGAATCCACCAAATTCCACCCACCGTCTATCTCTCTCTCTTTCTCGTTCTCTCTCTCTCTCTTTCTCGTTCTCTCTCTCTCTCTCTTTCTCGTTCTCGTTCTCTCTCTCTTTCTCGTTCTCTCTCTCTCTTTCTCGTTCTCTCTCTCTCTTTCTCTGTCTCGTTCTTTCTCTTCTCTCTCTCTCTTTCTCGTTCTTTCTCTTTCTTTCTCTCTCTCTCTTTCTCGTTCTCTCTCTCTTCCTAGTTATCCACCTAACTGCACCAATTCCACCCACCATCCCAGCTATCCACCTCACTTCACCAAATTCCACCCACCGTCCCAGCTATCCACCTCACTCCACCCACCATCCCACCTATCTCCACCTCACTCCACCCACCGTCCCAGCTATCCACCTCACTCCACCCACCATCCCAGCTATCTCCACCTCACTCCACCCACCGTCCCAGCTATCCACCTCACTCCACCCACCATCCCACCTATCTCCACCTCACTCCACCCACCGTCCCAGCTATCCACCTCACTCCTCCCACCGTCCCAGCTATCTCCACCTCACTGCACCCACCGACCCAGCTATCCACCTCACTCCACCCACCATCCCACCTATCTCCACCTCACTCCACCCACCGTCCCAGCTATCCACCTCACTCCACCCACCATCCCACCTATCTCCACCTCACTCCACCCACCGTCCCAGCTATCTCCACCTCACTCCACCCGCAGCTACTTCGTCCAGCTCTCCGACTCCCGCCGGATGAGGGTCGACTACACGGCGGATGAGTTCGGCTTCCACCCCGTCGTGACCTTCGAGGGCGAGGCTGTCTTCCCCGTGGGCGCCGCCGCTACGCCCATCAGCTCCTCCGCCCGCCGCCCGGACCAGCTCTACGCCGCCCCGAGTCGGAAGTAGGGTGGGAGAGATAGGAAGCGATAAGGATGGGGAAGAAGGAGAGGAGGAAAGAAGGAGGAAGGGGAAGGAGGTGAAGGAAGAGAGAGAGGAAAGGAAGGAGAAGGAGGAGGAGGTGAAGGAAAAGAAAGGAAAATAAAGAAAATGGTGACTTAGAGAAGGCGAATGAAGAGAGAGAAAAGGAGAGAGAAGGAGAGTATGATGGTTGTGTCGCCGCATTTAAATTGGATCTCGTTCAATGTCGTTTTTTAGAGATCGAAGGAAAAACACACACGCACACTAATGGTAGGAGATAAAAGGAGAAATATATATATATATATATATATATATATATATATATATATATAGAGAGAGAGAGAGAGAGAGAGAGAGAGAGAGAGAGAGAGAGAGAGAGAGAGAGAGAAAGAAAGAGAGAAAGAGAAAGAGAGAGAGAGAGTGAGAGAGAGAGAGAGAGAGAGAGAAAGGGAGAGAGTGAGAGTGAGAGTGAGAGAGAGAGAGAAAGAAAGAGAGAAAGAGAGAGAGAGTGAGAGAGAGAGAGAGAGAGTGAGAGAGAGAGAGAGAAAGAGAGAGAGAGAGAGAGAGAGAGAGAGAGAGAGAGAAAGAAAGAAAGAAAGAAAGAAAGAAAGAAAGAAAGAGAAAGAGAAAGAGAAAGAGAGAGAGAGAGAGAGCGAAGGAGAGAGAGAGAGAGAAAAAAAAGAGAGAAAGAGAGAGAGAGAGAGAGAGAGAGAGAACGGACATACACATTTACACGTCCTTTAACGACGGTCTAAGGTACTGGTTATCCCAAGACATTGTATTGTAGTCAAACGCTTCTTAGTTAAGTTATAATCACGTATTTCTAGAACATTCTACATCTTGACAACATGTAGCATGATATTTTTATACGGCATAGAGATTTATTGTTTTGATAATAAAAATAAACAAAAAAGTTTTATGATTTGAATAACCATTTGCTTATGGATATGCACATCACATGTCAACAACTACAGTTATCCTTATATCATGTTATATATATATATATATATATATATATATATATATATATATATATATATATATATATATATATATATATATATATATGTACATGTATATGAATTTATATGTGTATACATATATACATACATATATATATATATATATATATATATACATATATATATATATATATATATATATATATATATATATATATATATATATATATATATATTCGAGCTCTGGCCAGGGCCCATGCCCCGAAAAAAAAACAATCAATTCCCATCCAACTGAACCGAAAACAAAGGAGCAGGCCACAGCGTTATATATTAACAACTTTCATACCGTAAAACCATAAACCATAACCAGAGACCTATTTAAGTTCACTTATTCTCAGCAACTACAAGGAGTTGGGGGGAGTTCTTGGGCGCGTTAGAAAGGTCTCGAGGTCCTGCGTGGCTTAGGCTATGTGGGGTCACGATGCGAAAAAACCCTAAATTACCGCATAAATATTGAAGCAACAGTACATGGTTGCAGGTTTATTTAGGGTGCTATAGAAACCTATCACAGAGTAAATGACTAATTTAGACTAGGTACGGTATAAAAAAAATTCATACCCCTTATAGACCCCTTAATAAAGACACCCCTAACCAACGGCAAGGGTTACAGAGGTGATCCAGGGTGCTATGGACAGCTATCACCTAGTAAATGAGAATGGATATGGTTTGAGTACTCGTATACCTCTTATAGACCCTTTATAGACAGACACCTTAAACACCCCTAAACAACGGAATGGGTTAGGGAGATGATCGAGGGGGCTATGGAAGGCTATGACAGAGTAGAGGCGATTGGGCACGGTTTGAGATCTCGCTTTCCCTTTAAATAAAGCGGGCGTAGGTACATGCGTCACCTTTTTAGGGCGGCGCCTCTAAATTGCATTTTGAGCGTGATATATATATATATATACATATATATATATATATATATATATATATGTACATGCATATATACAGTATGTATATATGTATATATATATGTAAAAAGATATATACACACACGTATATATATGTGTGTCATTGTGTGTGTGTGTGTGTGTCTGTGTGTGTGTGTGTATGTGTGTGTGCTGTAGGTTGCAGCGGTAGCGCTCTCGTCTTGCAGTCTTGCTGACCTGCGCTCAGGCCCGCGCTCTGCCAGTGGATGGTCACCCCGGCCATTCCTTGCACACAGGGGGAGATTTAGAAGCAAAATTAAACAGACAGCATGGCACAGCAAAGAATAACCACTGTAACAAATGGAATTAAAATAAACCAAATTATATCTATCTATCGACACACACACACACACACACACGCACACATATATACATATATAATGTATATATATATATATATATATATATATATATATATATATATATATATATATATATATATATATATATATATATACATATATAATGTATATATATATAGGTTTGTCTGAATGCTTACATGCATATACACAAATATGACGGTGATTGTAACATGATGGTGGTGATATTAACATTAACGTAATAATGGTATGACGATGAAGAGGAGAATACGCTGATAACAAATGTAACTGCCTTTTCAGTGTGCAAATTTATCAGCAACAGTCAGGATCATTCCAATTTAGAACAAAGAGCTGTCCCAAAATCTTTCACCCATTCCCGTTCTGCGCCCTCTGTCCCAAGTGCTGATTCCGGAATCTCCTTATTCCATTCCGACTTCTAGTCACTGGGCTCGCTATTGGCTTCCTTATGTTTGTCATATTACCCTTTGACTGCTTGTCGTTCTCTATCCTACAGGACCCACGTATATAACCTGCTTACTGCTATTTCTTCTTTCAATGCACTTTACATTTTCCGTTCTGATCTGCTCTGATTCCCAGCATAGATTTGTCCATAGCTTTCTGAACATTCTAATAATATTGTCTTTATTATTTAGTCGCAATCCATATTTTTGTTCATGTCCTGGCGGGGAGAACCGGTGACTAGATACCATTTTCTTTAGCTGAAAATAAGAAATTTCGTAACATTAAACTGTGTCTACTGAGGTCACTCCAATCTATAGTAACTGGTCGCTTTATTTCACTTCCATTTTATTGGATAAGTTCTATATTTTGATTATTCCTTTGCACACATCTTTGCATTTTTAGATTATTCCTTTATACATATTAAGAATCATAACAATAATCATGATAACAAAGTAATTTTGATAATTGCCTGACTTAAGCATTTCATCCTGTATTTCCTTTATCAATATATGAATTCAAGTGATAAACATCGTAAGCAGAGAATTGGTGATATGGAAAAGTAGAAAATTAATTCCATAGCACTTACACACATCGAAAATAGATACAGAGATATATATATATATACACAAATATATACATATATACAGAGAGAGAAATATATATATATATATATATATATATATATATATATATATATATATATATATATATATATATATATATATAATATATACACAGATAGAAACAGACGAGTTATAATATACGCGTATATGAAAAATGAATGTACGATCTCTCAAAATATATCTGATAAGACATTACATTACCCCACGAAGCACATTTCAGCTGGTTTAGATTTTTCGAAGTGAAGGTTAATATCCAGTAACGGGTAAAAGAGAATGATAAGTACGAAACTCGATTATGAAATTAGTCTCGAAGAATAGCGATAATGACATGAATAAAAATTATATCGTGTCATTATCAGCTTGTTAATCTCAGCTGACTTGACGTGACAGGCTGTCATGGTGATAAGAATTTTCACACCAAAAATTTAAATGAAATAATGTCATGAAAAGGTCGGGGCTTTTGTTCAAGGTCGAGTCGTCTAACAATGAGAATTATTTAATTTTTTGACGTTTCATACGTACATGTATGTAAAAAAAAAGAAAACTATGACGAAATCTGATTTCATTATCTTCATACGTATCTGTGAATATGATTTATACGGGTTTGACTTGGC